>NC_052158.1:162879303-163103537 GCF_902713615.1 Scyliorhinus canicula
GGGATTTGCCTGCTACTGAGATGGAATTCCAGAGTGGAAGCTTCTGGCCACACAGAGTTCACTGAGCCACAAATAAGTGGTCTGCAGGTTAAACTGGGCGCGTCTCTCTGATTATTGCATTATTCTGTTTCTTAATAGTATAAATGTTAACACTTTGAGGGAAAATGTCACTGCGACAACATTGCTATTCACAAGTTGTGTCATCGGCTGTCTACGACAATCTTCCATTGTGTCTGTGAGTTGTGTCTGTGATGTGTCTCGTGCATTTGTTGTGTCTGGTGCATCTATCCACGGCGATTTTAAATGCAGCATGTCTGTCGACTGTATGCACTGTGCCTATGTTGTGTTTGCCTGTATTATACATGGTATGGCCGTATCCCTCCCTGTGTTGTGTGCAGTGAGTCTGTCAGTCCACAATGTATACATTTTGCCTGATGTATTGTGTCTGACTGCATTTCTCTGTGTTTGTCTTTGTTGTGCCTGCCGTGTTTTGGTCTGTGTTGTTTTGACCGGTGTTGATTTGGCCCGTGTTGTTTGACCCGTGTTGTTTGACCGTGTATTTTGACCCGTGTTATTTTAACCCGTGTTGTTTGGCCCGTGTTGTTGGGTGCGTGTTATTTTGACCGTGTTGTTTTGCCTGTGTTGTTTCGGTCTGTGTTGTTTCGGCCTGTGTTGTTTCGGCCTGTGGTTTCGGCCTGTGTTGTTTCGGCCTGTGTTGTTTCGGCCTGTGGTTTCGGCATGTGTTTGTTTCGGCCTGTTGTTTCGGCCTGTGTTGTTTCGGCCTGTGTTGTTTCAGCCTGTGTTGTCAGCCATGATGTGCATGCCTGGATGTGCTGTAGGTGCGTGTTGGTTGTGCTTTCTTTGTGTCTATGATGTATCGCGTCTGTCTGCCTGTGTTGCGTCGCGCTTGTGTTTCGCTTGTCTGTAAAGTAAATTACTGCAGATGCTGGAAATCTGAATCAAAACAGAAAAATTATGGAAATACTCAGCAAGTGAAATGAAAATCGCTATTGTCACGAGCAGGCTCCAATGAAGTTACTGTGAAAAGCCCTAGTCGCCACATTCCGGCGCCTGTTGGGGAGGCTGGTACGGGAATCGAACCGTGCTGCTGGCCTGCTTAGTCTGCTTTAAAAGCCAGCGATTTAGCCCAGTGAGCTAAACTCAGTGGAAAGAAATAGTTAACTTTTCAGGCCCTAACCGTTCCCACTTGTTTTGGTTTTTATTTGAGCAGTCCTTTATTCTTTCATACGAGGTGGGTGTCATTGGCAATGCATTTATTGTCCATCCATAATTGCCCTTAAACTGAGTGGCCTGCTGGGTCATTTCAGAGGGCAGTTAAGAGCCAACCACATTGCTGGGGTCTGCAGTCACATGTCGGTCAGACGGGTAAGGACGGCAGATTTCCTTCCTAAAGGACATGAAAATGAAAATGAATGAAATGAAAATCGCTATGGTCACGAGTATCCTTCAATGAAGTTACTGTGAAAAGCCCCTAGTCGCTACATTCCGGGCCTGTTCGGGGAGGCTGGTAGGGAATCATGTAGTGGCCTGCTTGGTCTGCTTTATAAGCCAGCGATTTAGCCTTGTGAGCTAAACCAGCCCCTTATAGTGAACCAGTTTTTACAACAATCAATGGTTGTGTCCGTGATGGGCCACGCCCACGATGGGACTATGTCTGTCTCTTATCGTGTCTGTCTCTATTGTGCTTCTGGTGTGTTGTGTCCATATTGCGGCTGCGGTATTGCTCTGTGATGTGTTAAGCCCGTATTATGCCCACGCTGTCCCCGCGCTGTCCGAGCTGTCCCCGCGCTGCCCCCACGCTGCCCCACGCTGTCCCACGCTGCCCCCGTGCTGCCCCACCCTGTCCCCACGCTGCCCCCACGCTGTCCCCACGCTGTCCCCACCCTGTCCCACGCTGTCCCCACGCTGTCCCCACGCTGTCCTATGCTGTCCCCACGCTGTCCCCACCCTGTCCCACGCTGCCCGTGCTGTCCCCACGCTGTCCCCGTGCTGTCCCCATGCTGTCCCCACGCTGTCCCCACGCGTCCCCACGCTGCCCCACGCTGTCCCACGCTGCCCCCACGCTGCCCCCGCTGTCCCCACGCGTCCACCCTGTCCCCACGCTGCCCCACGCTGTCCCACGCTGCCCCCACGCTGTCCCCACGCTGTCCCCACCTGTCCCCCGCTGTCCCCACGCTGCCCCACGCTGTCCCCACGCTGTCCCCACGCTGTCCCCACGCTGTCCCGCGCTGTCCCCACGCTGTCCCCACGCTGTCCCCACGCTGTCCCCCGCTGTCCCCAACGCTGTCCCCACGCTGTCCCCACGCTGTCCCCACGCTGTCCCCACGCTGTCCCCACGCTGTCCCCACGCTGTCCCCCACGCTGTCCCCACGCTGTCCCCACGCTGTCCCCACGCTTCCCCACGCTGTCCCCACGCTGTCCCCACGCTGTCCCCACGCTGTCCCACGGCTGTCCCCACGCTGTCCCCACCGCTGTCCCCACGCTGTCCCCACGCTGTCCCCACGCTGTCCCCGTGCTGTCCCCACGCTGTCCCCCCGCTGTCCCACGCTGTCCCCACGCTGTCCCCCACGCTGTCCCCACCCTGTCCCCCCCTGCTGTCCCCACCGCTGTCCCCACGCTGTCCCCACGCTGTCCCCACGCTGTCCCCAGTGCTGTCCCTACTGCTGTCACCACGCTGTCCCCCACTGCTGTCCCCACCGCTGCCCCCATCGCTGTCCCCACGCTGTCCCATGCTGTCCCCACGCTGTCCCCACGCTGTCCCCACGCTGTCCCCACTGTCCCCACGCTGTCCCCACGCTGTCCCCACGCTGCCCCACCTGTCCCACGCTGTCCCCATGCTGTCCCCACGCTGTCCCCGTGCTGTCCCCACGCTGCCCCACGCTGCCCCACGCTGTCCCACGCTGTCCCCACGCTGTCCCCACGCTGTCCCTATGCTGCCCCCACGCTGTCCCCACGCTGTCCCATGCTGTCCCCACGCTGTCCCCACGCTGTCCCCATGCTGCCCCACGCTGTCCCCACGCTGTCCCCACGCTGTCCCCACGCTGTCCTATGCTGCCCCCACGCTGTCCCCACGCTGTCCCCATGCTGTCCCACGCTGCCCCCACGCTGTCCCCACGCTGTCCCTATGCTGCCCCACGCTGTCCCACGCTGTCCCCATGCTGTCCCCACGCTGCCCCCACGCTGTCCCACGCTGTCCCCATGCTGTCCCCACGCTGCCCCCACGCTGTCCCCACGCTGTCCCCACGCTGTCCCCACGCGTCCCCCACGCCTGTCCCCACCCTGTCCCCACGCTGTCCCCACGCTGTCCCCACGCTGTCCCCACCGCTGTCCCCACGCTGTCCCCACGCCTGTCCCCACGCTGTCCCCACCTCTGTCCCCACGCTGTCCCCACGCTGTCCCCGCGCTGTCCCCACGCTGTCCCCCACGCTGTCCCCACCGCTGTCCCCATGCTGTCCCCACGCTGTCCCCCGCGCTGTCCCCACGCTGTCCCCACGCTGTCCCCACGCTGTCCCCACGCTGTCCCCATGCTGTCCCCACGCTGTCCCCCACGCTGTCCCCACCTGTCCCCATGCTGCCCCACGCTGTCCCCACGCTGTCCCAGCGCTGTCCCCACGCTGTCCCCACGCTGTCCCCATGCTGTCCCCACGCTGTCCCCACGCTGTCCCCACGCTGTCCCCATGCTGTCCCACGCTGTCCCACTGCTGTCCCCATGCTGTCCCCACGCTGTCCCACGCTGTCCCCGCGCTGTCCCCCACGCTGCCCCACGCTGTCCCCACCCTCTCCCCACGCTGTCCCCACGCTGTCCCCGCGCTGTCCCCGCGCTGTCCCCACGCTGCCCCCACGCTGTCCCCACGCTGTCCCCACGCTGTCCCCGCGCTGTCCCCGCGCTGCCCCCACGCTGTCCCCACGCTGCCCCCACGCTGTCCCCACGCTGTCCCCACGCTGTCCCCGTGCTGCCCCACGCTGCCCCACGCTGTCCCACGCTGTCCCCACCCTGTCCCCACCCTGTCCCACGCTGTCCCCACGCTGTCCCCACGCTGTCCCCACGCTGTCCCCGTGCTGCCCCCACGCTGCCCCCACGCTGCCCCCACGCCGTCCCACGCCGCCCCCACGCTGTCCCCCTGTCCCACGCTGTCCCCACGCTGTCCCCGTGCTGCCCCCACGCTGCCCCCACGCTGTCCCCACGCTGTCCCTATGCTGTCCCCACGCTGTCCCACGCTGTCCCCACGCTGTCCCCACGCTGTCCCCACGCTGTCCCCACGCTGTCCCCATCGCTGTCCCACGCTGTCCCCACGCTGTCCCCCGCTGTCCCCCACGCTGTCCCCCACGCTGTCCCCACGCTGTCCCCCACGCTGTCCCCACGCTGTCCCCACGCTGTCCCCACCGCTGTCCCCTATGCTGTCCCCACGCTGTCCCCCACGCTGTCCCCACGCTGTCCCCACGCTGTCCCCACGCTGCCCCCACGCTGTCCCCACGCTGTCCCCACGCTGTTCCCCAGCTGTCACCACCCTGTCCCCCCCTGTCCCCACGCTGTCCCCACGCTGTCCCCACGCTGTCCCCACGCTGTCCCCTACGCTGTCCCCCAGCTGTCCCCACGCTGTCCCCCCGCTGTCCCCTCGCTGTCCCCACGCTGTCCCCACGCCTGCTCCCCACGCTGTCCCCACGCTGTCCCCCACGCTGTCCCCATGCTGTCCCCACGCTGTCCCCACGCTGTCCCCATGCTGTCCCCACGCTGTCCCCCACGCGTCCCCACGCTGTCCCCCTGCTGTCCCCACGCGTCCCACGCTGTCCCACGCTGTCCCCGCGCTGTCCCACGCTGTCCCACGCTGTCCCCACGCTGCCCCCACGCTGTCCCCACGCTGTCCCCACGCTGTCCCACGCTGCCCCCACGCTGTCCCCACGCTGCCCCACGGCCCCACGCTGTCCCACGCTGTCCCCATGCTGTCCCCGCGCTGTCCCCACGCTGTCCCCACGCTGTCCCCACGCTGTCCCCACGCTGTCCCCACGCTGTCCCCACGCTGTCCCCACGCTGTCCCCACGCTGTCCCTATGCTGTCCCCACGCTGTCCCCACGCTGTCCCCACGCTGTCCCCATGCTGTCCCCACGCTGCCCCCACGCTGTCCCCACGCTGCCCCCACGCTGCCCCCACGCTGTCCCCATGCTGTCCCCACGCTGTCCCCACGCTGTCCCCACGCTGTCCCCACGCTGTCCCCACGCTGTCCCCACGCTGTCCCCACCCTGTCCCCACGCTGCCCCCACGCTGTCCCCACGCTGTCCCCACGCTGTCCCCACCCTGTCCCCACGCTGTCCCCACGCTGTCCCCACGCTGTCCCCATCGCTGTCCCAGCGCTGTCCCCACGCTGTCCCCACGCTGTCCCCCTGCTGTCCCCACGCTGTCCCCACGCTGTCCCCCACGCTGTCCCACGCTGTCCCCTACGCTGTCCCCACGCTGTCCCCTATGCTGTCCCCACAGCTGTCCCCACGCTGTCCCCAACGCTGTCCCCACGCTGTCCCCACGCTGTCCCCATGCTGTCCCCACGCTGGTCCCCACGCTGTCCCACGCTGTCCCCACGCTGTCCCCACGCTGTCCCCACGCTGTCCCCACGCTGTCCCCGCGCTGTCCCCACGCTGTCCCCATGCTGTCCCACGCTGTCCCCACGCTGTCCCCACGCTGTCCCCACGCTGTCCCCACGCTGTCCCCACGCTGTCCCCACGCTGTCCCCATGCTGTCCCCACGCTGTCCCCACGCTGTCCCCACGCTGTCCCCACGCTGTCCCCACGCTGTCCCCACGCTGTCCCCACGCTGTCCCCACGCTGTCCCCACGCTGTCCCCACGCTGTTCCCCAGCGCTGTCCCCACTGCTGTCCCCACGCTGTCCCACGCGCTGCCCCAACGCTGTCCCCACGCCTTTGTCCCCACGCCTGTCCCCACGGCTGTCCCCACGCTGTCCCCACGCCTGTCCCCACGCCTGTCCCCACGCTGTCCCCCACGCTGTCCCCCACGCCCCTGTCCCCCACGCTGTCCCCCACGCCTGTTTCCCCACCCTGTCCCCACCGCTGTCCCCACGCTGTCCCCACGCTGTCCCCCGCGCTGTCCCCATGCTGTCCCCATGCTGTCCCCTACTGCTGTCCCCAACGCTGTCCCCACCCTGTCCCACGCTGTCCCAACGCTGTCCCCACGCTGTCCCACGCTGTCCCCATGCTTGTCCCCACGCCTGTCCCCACCCTGTCCCCACCCTGTCCCCACGCTGTCCCCACGCTGCCCCACGCTGTCCCCACGCTGTCCCCACGCTGTCCCCACCCTGTCCCCACGCTGTCCCCATGGCTGTCCCCACGCTGTCCCGCCGCTGTCCCCCGCTGTCCCCCCACGCTGTCCCCACGCTGTCCCATGCTGCTCCCGATGCTGTCCCCACGCTGTCCCACGCCTGTCCCCACGCTGTCCCCACGCTGTCCCACAGCTGTCCCCACTGCGTCCCCACGCTGTCCCCACGCTGTCCCACGCTGTCCATCTGCTGTCCCCACGCTGTCCCCACGCTGTCCCCACGCTGTCCCCACGCTGTCCCCACCCTTGTCCCTATGCTGTCCCCACGCTGTCCCCCACGCTGTCCCCACGCTGTCCCCACGCTGTCCCCCACGCTGTCCCCAACCTGTCCCCATCGCCTGTCCCCATCCGCTGTCCCCACGCTGTCCCTATGCTGTCCCCACGCTGTCCCCACCCTGTCCCCACGCTGTCCCCATGCTGTCCCCATGCTGTCCCCACGCTGTCCCCACCCTGTCCCCACGCTGTCCCCACGCTGTCCCCACTGTCCCCACGCTGTCCCCACTGCTGTCCCCCGCTGTCCCCACGCTGTCCCCACATGCTGTCCCCATGCTTGTCCCCACGCTGTCCCCACGCTGTCCCCACGCTGTCCCCATGCTGTCCCCATCGCTGTCCCCACGCTGTCCCACGCTGTCCCCACGCTGTCCCCACGCTGTCCCCACGCTGTCCCCACGCTGTCCCCACGCTGTCCCCACGCTGTCCCCACGCTGTCCCCACGCTGTCCCCACGCTGTCCCCACGCTGTCCCCACGCTGTCCCCACGCTGTCCCCATGCTGTCCCACGCTGTCCCACGCTGTCATGCTGTCCCACGCTGTCCCCACGCTGTCCCCACGCTGTCCCCACGCTGTCCCCACGCTGTCCCCACCCTGTCCCCACGCTGTCCCACGCTGTCCCCCACGCTGTCCCCACGCTGTCCCCACGCTGTCCCCACGCTGTCCCCACGCTGTCCCTATGCTGTCCCCACGCTGTCCCCATGCTGTCCCCACTGCTGTCCCCACGCTGTCCCCACGCTGTCCCCACGCTGTCCCCACGCTGTCCCCACGCTGTCCCCCCGCTGTCCCCACGCTGTCCCCGCGCTGTCCCCACGCTGTCCCCACGCTGTCCCTATGCTGTCCCCACGCTGTCCCTATGCTGTCCCCATGCTGTCCCCACGCTGTCCCCACGCTGTCCCCATGCTGTCCGTGCTGTGCCCATGTTGCCCACACTCTGCCCCCACTGAGCCTGCGTTGTGCCGTATTGTGCTCACGCTCTGCCCGTGTTGTGTCTGCACTATGCCCCTATTGTCTGTTTTGTGCCCGCGCTGTGCCCGTGCTCTGTATGGCGAGTCTTTCTAATGCTGACCTATATTCTTTAGCTGAAAGATTTGATCAAGAGCACAAGTGGAATTGCTGGAGATTTAATGAGGAGGCTGTGATAATCAGAATCAAGCACTGGTCAGAATTATGTGTCTTTGGGAACAAGGAGAATGAGAGATTGTGTAACTTGTGACGAGCTTTGAGTTTCCCTTTGAGGTAAATGGCTTTCAATAATTTACCAAACTGAGGTTTGCACCAGCCCTCCATTCCATCTGCAGCTGAAGGCAGTGACATGGCTCGTACTCCACTCAGCTTTTCAGTTCTTTAAAATTCAACTAAATGAGCAATCCAATGTTAAACTCCGATAACTTTAAAAAAATTTAGAGTAGCCAATTCATTTTTTCCAATTAAGGGGCAATTTAGCGTGGCCAATCCACCTACCCTGCACATCTTTGGGTTGTGGGGGGTGAAACCCACGCAGACACGGGGAGAACGTGCAAACTCCACACGGACAGTGACCCAGAGCCGGGATCGAAATGAAATGAAATGAAAATCGCTTATTGTCACGAGTAGGCTTCAATGAAGTGACTGTGAAAATCCCCTAGTCGTCACATTCCGGCGCCTGTCCGGGGAGGCTGGTACGGGAATCAAACCGTGCTGCTGGCCTGCCTTGGTCTGCTTTCAAAGCCAGCGATTTAGCCCTGTGCTAAACAGCCCAGAACCCGAGTCCTCGGTGCCGTGATGCAGCAGTGATAACCACTGCACCACCGTGCCGCCCTATACTTCTGTAACTTTACCCAAACACAGCTCCCCTGACATTTCCAGGTTCCTGGATCATTCTGATAGCTGCTCTCTCCACTCCAGACACTTCAGGTTTCCTTTGCTGTCTGTACCATGCTGTCACTCTCTCTTTCCCTCTGTAACTCTCTCTCCCTCTGTAGCACTTTCATCAGCTCATTGAATCGTACAGTATGAAGGAGGCCATTCAGCCCATTTCCCCGTGCCTCTCATTGAATGAACTTTCCCTTTGTGCGTTCCTTTGTCCTAATATCAGCCATATAAATAATTGCATACTTTCCTGTTACCGTTCTGGTGATCATTCTAACTTTTCACTCCAATTACCATCTATCTGAAAACTGGAAATCACTTTAAGCTCACCTTTCATTGAATGGGAGAATCATTTGAAGGAAGCTACATTCACAGGGCTCTGGATGGATTGGGATGAATCGAATCAGATGCCCTCCTCCTTTGCTGTCTGTGATTCTGTGGAGTCGGGGCCTTGGACCCACAACCTTCTGACTGAGAGCTGAGCCAATGTGACACTGTTCAACTCTTCGCAGTACAGTTAGGAACTTTTTGAATGCGATAACTGATTTAGCACAAAGCAGAGCAGGAGATCATGGTGACCATGATGGTGCTATCCAATTAATCCCATTTCTCTGCCTCCTCCCTTCTGTCTGCAGATAGTTTTCCCTTTAAGTAAAAAAATCTAATTCCCTATTGTTTTTTTAAATATAAATTTAGAGACCGCAATTATTTTTTTTTTCCAATTAAGGGGCAATTTAGCCTGGCCAATCCACCTAACCTGCACATCTTTGGGTTGTGGGGGTGAAACCCACACAGACACGGGGAGAATGTGCAAACTCCACACAGACAGTGACCCAGAGCCGGGATTCGAACCCAGGTCCTCAGCGCCATAGGCAGCAGTGCTAACCACTGTGCCACCGTGCTCGCTCTAATTCCCTATTGATGAAGTAACAGGGAGGGTCGATGAAGATAATGCTATGGATGTTATATGTGTGGACTTTCAAAATTTCATCAGCAAAGTGAAAGAAGATGTCACTGACAGTGCTGTCAAGTAACACTTACTCAGCAATAACCTGGGTTCCACCAAGGCCACTTAAGCTCCAAACGCGGACAAAAGTGCTGAACTCTGAACAAGAGATGAGGTGAGAGTGACAGCCATGAGATCAAGGCCGTATTTGACGGAGTGTGGCATCAAGGAGCCCTTGCAAAACTGAAAGCAATGGGACGCACAGAGGACACTCTCTGCTGGTTGGAATCATACCCGGCACAGAGGAAGATGGTCGTGGTGGTTGGAGGTCAATCATCTCAGCTCCAGTAAAATAACTGCAGAGATTCCTCAGGGTAGTGTCCTAGGCCCAACCATCTTCAGCTGCTTCATCAATGACCTCCCTTCCATCACCACGGCAGAAATTAGGATGTTCGCTGATGACTGCACAACATTCAGCACCATTGACCAGTCCTCAGATACCGAAGCAGTCCGTGCCCAAATAGGGTTTATCTTGATTTCAAGATCTAGATGGGGTTTCATTAGGGTTTGCCTGTTACTCTAATATTGCAACCATTGACTGTTATTGTTTTTAAAAAATCTTGTTCATTTACAGGTCTGTATACATCTTGGTAACTCTACACCTGGTTGTCCTTCAGCTTCCCAACACGTCTGTCTCTTGGTCATGTGGCTTGGTATCACAGTTACATCAGTATCACGTGCTCCTGGTGTTAACCCTTAATCCACATCACCCCTCTCAAGTCTTTATCCCAACTATATACATCCTCCTCCACCTCTGCCCAAAGTCTCAGACTTCACAGTGTTCACAGTGTTAGTCTCTGTGGCACATTGACCAATCTGCCTGATCTAAGCCTGACTTTGTTTTGAGGTTGAGGATGAATTGAATTTGACATTCGATAGGAGCTTCTGCCACCTTGTTGGTAGGAGAATTTCTACTTGTGTTTGGTTCCTTCTCTCCATTTCGATCTCCTTAGTATGTCCAGGGTTCCATTGCATTTTTCCCAATGATATTGTGGCTCTTCAGTTCCTTCTAGTATTTTTGTGGCCCCTCTCAATTCTCTAAGACCTCGGCTGGGGCACTCTTTTGATTACACTGCCTTCTTTCTGTTGAGATTGTATGCACACTTTTGCCCAGGGCTCCTTGTCTTGTGCTGTGTGCCTGAAGGTGAGGATATGAGGTTGACTCTCTTTATTGCTTCTCATGTTTCCTGACTTTCTCATGATTATCTGACGTAATACAACACCAGGTTAAAGCCCAGCAGGTTTGTTTGGAGTCACTAGCTTTCAGAGCGCACCTGATGAAGGAGCTCCGAAAGCTAGTGATTCCAAAGAAACCTGTTGAACTTTAACCTGCTGTTGTAAGACGCCTTACTGTGTCCACCCCAATCCAACGCCGACAACTCCACATCTTGAGGTAATGTTAGTGTAATAATCTCTCCAAGGCCAGTTCTCTGACACCATAACCCTTTTATTGGCCTGGGTTGAAACAGCGGGTTTTAAACCTCTGCTGCACGTTTCCCGTGGGGCAGACTCCTCTCCGCTCAATCGGGAAATTCAAATTCCACGAAGCCCATGGGGAGACCTGTTGACAATCCCCTTCGTGGCCGCCATAACAATTCAGTTGCAGTGTTTGTTGTCAAGCTGGCAATTGTGTTCACAGCCGTCATCCCATCAATAGTCCTCAGGTGAAGACCTGTGGCTGGATTCTCCGCAGCCCCGTGCCGAAATTGTGGCCGACACAGGGGCGGAGAATCTACTTTCACACTGTAATCAGGCCCGGTGCCGGCTCGGTGATTCTCCGGGTCCCGAAAATTGGCGTGATGGCGGAGTACGCCTCATGGCAGGGGGCCAATTGCCAAAGGCCAGCCCAGCGATCCTCTGCTCCCGACCGGCCGAGTTCCCGACGGCGTGGAACTAACCACCTATTGCCGGTCGGGATGCCGGGGTGGCGGCTGAGGACTCAGTCCGCGGCAGCCCTGGTCGGGGGCGGGTTGATCGGACACCATGGGGGGGGGGGTCCCTTATAGGCGGCCAGGGTTAAGATCCGCGCGGTTAGATGCATGGGCGCACGGCCAATCGGGGGGGGGGGGGGGGGGGTCTCATTTTTCCGCCTGGTTCCGTGGTCCGAGTCTGCTGGGGGCCGCCGTGCGCAAGCGCGGACACCAAACCGGAAGTTCGGGGGCCCATATCCGCAGCTAAAGGCTGCGAGATTTACTCCGAGTCCCTGTCAGCCCCCTGCTGGGCATTGAATTTGTTCATCTTTTTAATAGGAATTTCGGGAGTAAAAGTCCACCGTTTTTACGCCGGCGTGGGAACATAGTCCCATTTGGAAGAATCTAGCCCCTGTTTTTTTAGCAGTGGGGTTCTGTAGTTAAGAAAGGCTAAATTAATACCCTTGTTATTTATCATCAATTCCTTTTTCTGCTTCACCATTCGACTGAGGATATTTAGTTGAACTAGTCACATGCATGAAACCACATTCCTGCACAAAGCTATGGAACAGGTTGTTCAGAAACTGGGAACTGTTGTCTGAAACCACAATGCCTGGGATTCCATGTGTCTGGGTGATGTAGTGACTGCCCCGCTGTGGCGCTGTACCAACCTTCTCACTTCAAACCACCCAGAGGAGTTATCAATAAAGCTGATGAAAATTTTGCCTTCGAATTCCACTGGCAGACTTTGCCATGGCCTCCAAGTGAAAGTGGAGGATGTCGGTGATTTGCTCTGTTCACTGCGCACACAATGCATTTTGTGATTAACTCTTCAATGGAATGACTTATATCTGGTCACCAGACTGATTGGAAAGAATAACAGGAATGCGGAATATTTGGCTAATGGTAAAATTCTTGGTAGTGTGGATGAGCAGAGGGATCTCGGTGTCCATGTACATAGATCCCTGAAAGTTGCCACCCAGGTTGATAGGGTTGTGAAGAAGGCCTATGGTGTGTTGGCCTTTATTGGTAGAGGGATTGAGTTCCGGAGCCATGAGGTCATGTTGCAGTTGTACAAAACTCTAGTACGGCCGCATTTGGAGTATTGCGTACAGTTCTGGTCGCCTCATTATAGGAAGGACGTGGAAGCCTTGGAACGGGTGCAGAGGAGATTTACCAGGATGTTGCCTGGTATGGAGGGAAAATCTTATGAGGAAAGGCTGATGGACTTGAGGTTGTTTTCATTAGAGAGAAGAAGGTTAAGAGGTGACTTAATAGAGGCATACAAAATGATCAGAGGGTTAGATAGGGTGGACAGCGAGAGCCTTCTCCCGCGGATGGAGGTGGATAGCACGAGGGGACATAGCCTTAAATTGAGGGGTAATAGATATAGGACAGAGGTCAGAGGTGGGTTTTTTACGCAAAGAGTGGTGAGGCCGTGGAATGCCCTACCTGCAACAGTAGTGAACTCGCCAACATTGAGGGCATTTAAAAGTTTATTGGATAAGCATATGGATGATAAGGGCATAGTGTAGGTTAGATGGCCTTTAGTTTTTTTTCCATGTCGGTGCAACATCGAGGGCCGAAGGGCCTGTACTGCGCTGTATCGTTCTATGTTCTATGTTCTATGATTGCTGGTCTGGTGCTCAGCATTTTTTTTAATCCTCAAATGATCTTGATGGATTTTCTGGAGGGTGTCCAGTTAAATTGTTCCAGGGATTTCAAGTCTCTCATTAAATTCTTAAGAAGTCATCGATGATTGGAAGAATTTCTCTTTGTTCAAAATATTGGCGAATGTTCTCAGGAATATAGTCTGGCTCTCTGTTCTGGCAATACTTTTTTACTTGGACGCATTTGGCAGCCTGCTGTTGTGCTAACTTAATCTCTTGTGATCTATTTCCATGGCTGGTAAGTAAGAGGGAACTTAAACGTGGAATTAGGAGGGCTAAAAAGGGCCATGAAATGGCTTTAGCAAACACGGTCAAGGAGAATCCCAAGATTTATGCATAAATTAGGAGCAGGGAGTAGCAAGAGAAAGAGTAGGCCCACTCCAGGACAATGGGGGGGAAGTTATGTAGATGTGGGTGAAATCGTTAATGAGTACTTTGTATCGATATTTACCCGGGAGAAGGACATGGCGGATGTTGAAGCCAGGGATAGGTGTGTGAATGCTCTTAAGAATGTCAATGTATCAATGGGGGATTATCCTAAAGTGCATTAAGGTAGACAAGTCCCCGGGATCGGATGGGATCTATCCCAGGTTACTGCGGGAGGCAAGGGGAGACATAGCTTGGGCCTTAACAGATATCTTCACATCCTCTTTGACCACAGGCGAGATTCCAGAGGATTGAAGAATAGCCAATATTGTTCCCTTGTTTAAGAAAGGAAGCAGCGATAATCCAGTAAATTATAGGCTGGTGAGCCTGACATCAATGGTGGGGAAGCTTTTGGAAAAGATACTGAGGGACAGGATATATGCACATTTGGAGAAAAATGGACTAGTTAGTGATGGGCAGCAATGGTTTTGTACAGGGAAGGTCATGTCTCACCAACTTGATTGAGTTTTTTGAAGAGGTGATGAAGGGAGGGCAGTGGATGTAGTTTATATGGACCTCAATAAAGCGTTTGACCAGGTCCCACATGGCAGACTGGTACAAAAACTAAAATCACATGGGATTTGGGGTGGGCAGGCCAGATGGATACAGAACTGACATGGTTACAGAAGACAGAGAGTACCGTTGGAACGGTGTTTTTCAGAATGGAGATCTGTAGCTAGTGGTGTTCCGCAGGGATCAGTGCTGGGACCTCTGTTATTCGTCGTACACCTAAAGGTGAGTGGTCTGATTAGTAAGTTTGCAGGTGGCACGAAGTTTGGTGGAGTTGCTGATAGTGCTGAGGATTGTCAGAGGATACAACAGGATATAGATAGATTGGAGACTTGGGCACAGAAATGGTAACTGGAGTTTAATCCAGACAATTGCGAGGTGATGCATTATGGAGGATCAAATCTAGGTATGAATTATAACAATAATCTTTATTGTCACAAGTAGGCTTACATTAACACTGCAATGAAGTTACTGTGAAAATCCCCAAGTCACCACATTCTGGCGCCTGTTCGGGTACACAGAGGGAGAATTCAGAATGTCCAATTCACCTAACAGCACGTCTTTTGGGACTTGTGGGAGGAAACTGGAGCAAATGGAGGAAACCCACACAGACACTGGGAGAACGTGCAGACTCCGCACAGACAGTGACCCAAGCCGGGAATCGAACCTGGGACCCTGGTGCTGTGAAGCAACAGTGCTAACCACTGTGCTACCATGTCACCCACACTGTAAATGGCAGAACCCTTAGGAACATTAACATACAGAGGGATCTGTGTACAGCTTCACAATTCCCTGAGAGTGGCGAAACTGATGGCCAAGGTGATTAAGAAGGCATATGGCACGCTTGTCTTCATCAGCTGGGGCATTGAGTACAGGAGTTGGGAAATCATGTTACAGCTGTATTAAACCCTGGGCAGGCCACATTTGGAGTATTGCGTGCAGTTCTGGTCACCACATTATCAGAAGGATGTGGAAGCTTTGGAGAGAGAGCAAAGAAGATTCACCAGGATGTTGCCTGGTCTCCAGGGTGCTGGCTATGAGGAGAGGTTGAATAAACTAGGATTGTTTTCACTGGAAAGACGGAGGCTGAGGGGAGACCTGATAGAGGCCTACAAAATTGTAACAGGCAGAGGCAGGGTGGATAGTCAGAGGCTTTTTCAAAGAGTGGAAGTGTCAATTACACAGGGGCATAGTTCAAGGTGAGAGGGGGAAAGTTTAAGGGAGATGTCCGGGGTAAGGTTTTCATACAGAGAGTGGTGGGTGCCTGGAACGCACTGCCGGAGGATGTGGAAGCTGCACATTAGTAACATTTAAGAAGCATCTGTGTGGGTCCATGAATAGGGAGGAAGTAGAGGGATGGGGACTGAGTAAGGGCAGAAGGTTTTGTTTTTAGTCAGGGCATCATGATTGGCACAGGCTTGTAGGGCCGAAGGGCCTGTTCCTGTGCTGTACTTTTCTTTGTTCATTGTTCTAAGTGTCTAATAGTGAGTGAAGTATATGCTTCCCCTCCCTCAATAATATTGAAATCTTCAGTTTGACTCCTTCCCCTGGTATTCTAGATAATGCATGTGTTATCTGCAACTTCCTTTGAACATATTCAGTAGCTGAATCATATCTCGTAAGTCTCAGTCGAAACCATTAAATTCTAGGTGACATTTCTAGGTGATATTTTCGAGCCACTTTACTTGTTCAGATAACACTGAAACACCTGTGCCTGTATCTAACATGAATTCTATGTCGTGACCATTAATGTCTAACTTAATGTTCCGACAATTATTTTCTAAAAGTTTAGTTAAGATGATTGGTTTGTTCGATGGTTCCTCCACTTCTTGTATTTGTTTTGACCTCGTTACTTTCTTTCTTCCAGTCAGTACTTTTATTTTAGATCAACTGGCAAATTTTAAAGTGTCCTAACTTCCCACATTCATGGCTCTCCGCCCCCTCTTGCTGTGCACTCTTCCCGCTGTGTAAGGTTTTCCCAGCACACACAGAGGATCTCAGATGCTTTCTCCCAATTTTGCAGTCTTTTGCTTCTCTGTGCTATCTCTTTTCTGTCTGACATATCAGAACAAAGAACAATACAGCACAGGAACAGGCCTTTCAGCCCTTCAAGCCTGTACTGGTCATGGTACCCACCCTTGGCCAAAACCCTTAGCACTTCCTAGTGTCGTATCCCTCGATGCGGCACAGTAGCACAGTGGGCAGCATAGTTGATTCACAGCTCCAGGGTCCCAGGTTCGATTCCCCGCTGGCTTACTGTCTGTGCGGAGTCTGCACGTTCTCCCCGTGTCTGTGTGGGTTTCCTCCGGGTGCTCCGGTTTCCTCCCACAAGTACTGAAAGACGTGTTGTCAGGTGAATTGGACATTCTTAATTCTCCCTCCGTGTACCCGAACAGGCTCCGGAATGTGGTGACTAGGGGATTTTCACAGTAATTTCATTGCAATGTTAATGTAAGCCTACTTGTGACAGTAATAAAGATTATTATAATATTATTATCCATGTATTTGTCGATATTCAATAGCTTCACTCATTTTCTACCTAAAGACATCACTTTCCCCATGAAAAGCTACTCTGTTTTGCTCCCTTCCAGTCTGTTATGGAATTTGCCCTGCCTTTGTGAAAGTTAAATCTTCCCTGGTTTGCAAGAAATCTGATAAGGTTTCAGCTAAGACCCAACCATTATACCATCACATTAATCAATCTTTCAGGATCCCATTGTCACAATTCACTGCAAGTCTGGAAAGGCCATTTACAAATTAATCCATGGGTTTAGTTAATTTTTAGGAACATAGGAATTAGGAGCAGAAGTGGGCAAATTCAGCCCATCGAGCCATCAGCTGATGCCTCTTATTAAATTTCACTCGCTCAATGTTCACATTTTTTCTGACACTGCAGTAACAATTGGGTGCCTGGCGGACTTCCTCATGTGAACCCAACGTGTCATTGATAGCCTGTCTTGCAATAACATAATCTGTTATGACTCCTACTACATCGAATAATGTACTGACCCAATCTTCCATGTCCTTCTCCAGATGCATCTGGAGAAACACTTCCATAATGATCCTAGTTTTGTGCGTGTTGCGAGCCTTCTGCACAATGGAACAGTTCTGGAAGTGAGAATGTGGATTCTATGTCTATCCTCAGTCTGGATCTGTTGCTGCTTCAGTAGTTTGGCTTGTGCTGACAAGTGGCAAGTAACATTGGGTGGCGCGGTAGCACCGTGGTTAGCACTGCTGCCTCACAGCGCCAGGGATCCGGGTTCGATTGCAACCTGGGAGGACTATCTGTGTGGAGTTTGCACTTCGTCCCTGTATCTGTGTGGATTTTCTCCGGGTTTCCTCCCTCAGCCCAAGGATGTGCAGGTTGGATGGAGTTACAGGGATAGGGTAGGGGAATGGGCCTAGGTGGGGTGCTCTTTCAGAGAGTTGGTGCTGACCCGATGGGCTGAACAACCTCCTTCTGTATTGTAGGGATTCAGAAAAAACATTGATGCTGGGTCCCCATCACCTTCTCCTGGGTAAATGGGGATGGGCATCAAATACTGACTTTGCCAGTGACACTCACATCTTGTGACAGTTCAAAAAAGTATCACTTAGCAGATATGTTCATATTATTTTTCTTTTATTTTTTTAAATAATAAATTTAGAGTACCCAATTATTTTTTTCCAATTGAGGGGCAATTTAGCCTGGCCAGTCCACCTACCCTGCACATAGAACATAGAACATAGAACGACACAGCGCAGTACAGGCCCTTCGGCCCTCGATGTTGCACCGACATGGGAAGTCAAAAACTAAAGGCCATCTAACCTACACTATGCCTTTATCATCCATATGCTTATCCAATAAACTTTTAAATGCCCTCAATGTTGGCGAGTTCACTACTGTTGCAGGTAAGGCATTCCACGGCCTCACCACTCTGCGTAAAAAAACCTACCCCTGACCTCTGTCCTATATCTATTACCCCTCAATTTAAGGCTATGTCCCCTCGTGCTAGCCACCTCCATCCGCGGGAGAAGGCTCTCACTGTCCACCCTATCTAACCCTCTGATCATTTTGTATGCCTCTATTAAGTCACCTCTTAACCTTCTTCTCTCTAACGAAAACAACCTCAAGTCCATCAGTCTTTCCTCATAAGATTGTCCCTCCATACCAGGCAACATCCTGGTAAATCTCCTCTGCACCCGTTCCAAAGCTTCCACGTCCTTCCTATAATGAGGCGACCAGAACTGTACGCAATACTCCAAATGCGGCAGTACCAGAGTTTTGTACAGCTGCAACATGACCTCATGGCTCCGGAACTCAATCCCTCTACCAATAAAGGCCAACACACCAGAGGCCTTCTTCACAACCCTATCAACCTGGGTGGCAACTTTCAGGGATCTATGTACATGGACACCGAGATCCCTCTGCTCATCCACACTACCAAGAATTTTACCATTAGCCAAATATTCCACATTCCTGTTATTCTTTCCAAAGTGAATCACCTCACACTTCTCCACATTAAACTCCATTTGCCACCTCTCAGCCCAGCTCTGCAGCTTATCTATGTCCCTCTGTAACCTGCAACATCCTTCCACACTGTCTACAACTCCACCGACTTTAGTGTCGTCTGCAAATTTACTCACCCAACCTTCTGTGCCCTCCTCTAGGTCATTTATAAAAATGACAAACAGCAACGGCCCCAGAACAGATCCTTGTGGTACGCCACTCATAACTGAACTCCATTCTGAACATTTGCCATCAACCACCACCCTCTGTCTTCTTTCAACTAGCCAATTTCTGATCCACATCTCTAAATCACCCTCAATCCCCAGCCTCCGTATTTTCTGCAATAGCCGACCGTGGGGAACCTTATCAAACGCTTTACTGAAATCCATATACACCACATCAACTGCTCTACCCTCGTCTACCTGTTCAGTCACCTTCTCAAAGAACTCGATAAGGTTTGTGAGGCATGACCTACCCTTCACAAAACCATGCTGACTATCCCTAATCATATTATTCCTATCTAGATGATTATAAATCATATCTCTTATAATCCTCTCCAAGACTTTACCCACAACAGACGTGAGGCTCACCGGCCTATAGTTACCGGGGTTATCTCTACTCCCCTTCTTGAACAAAGGGACCACATTTGCTATCCTCCAGTCCTCTGGCACTATTCCTGTAGCCAATGATGACATAAAAATCAAAGCCAAAGGCTCAGCAATCTCTTCCCTGGCTTCCCAGAGAATCCTAGGATAAATCCCATCAGGCCCCGGGGACTTATCTATTTTCACCTTGTCCAGAATTGCCAACACTTCTTCCCTACGCACCTCAATGCCATCTATTCTAATAGCCTGGGTCTCAGCATTCTCCTCCACAACATTATCTTTTTCCTGAGTGAATACTGACGAAAAGTATTCATTTAGTATCTTGCTTATCTCCTCAGCCTCCACACACAACTTCCCACCACTGTCCTTGACTGGCCCTACTCTTACCTTAGTCATTCTTTTATTCCTGACATACCTATAGAAAGCTTTTGGGTTTTCCTTGATCCTACCTGCCAAAGACTTCTCATGTCCCCTCCTTGCTCTTCTTAGCTCTCTCTTTAGATCCTTCCTCGCTTCCTTGTAACTATCAAGCGCTCCAACTGAAACTTCATGCCTCATCTTCACATAGGCCTCCTTCTTCCTCTTAACAAGAGATTCCACTTTGGTAAACCATGGTTCCCTCGCTCTACCCCTTCCTCCCTGCCTGACTGGTACGTACTTATCAAGAACACGCAATAGCTGTTCCTTGAACAAGCTCCACATATCCAGTGTGCCCAACCCTTGCAGAATACTTCTCCAACGTACACATCCTAAGTCATGTCTAATGGCATCACTAACGTAAAGGTCACCTAATTGTGGTCACTGTCTCCAAAATGCTCACCTACCTCCAGATCTAACACCTGGCCTGGTTCATTACCTAAAACCAAATCCAATGTGGCCTTGCCTCTTGTTGGCCTGTCAACATATTGTGTCAGGAAACTCCTGTACACATTGTACAAAGAACGACCCATCTAATGTACTCGAACTATATCTTTTCCTGTCAATATTTGGAAAGTTAAAGTCTCCCATAACAACTACCCTGTTACTTTCGCTCTTTTCCAGAATCATCTTCGCCATCCTTTCCTCTACATCCCTAGAACTATTAGGTGGCCTATAGAAAACTCCCAACAGGGTGGCCTCTCCTTTCCTGTTTCTAACCTCAGCCCATACTACCTCGGAAGAAGAGTCCCCATCTAGCATCCTTTCCGCCACCGTAATACTGTCCTTGACTAGCAGCGCCACACCTCCCCCTCTTTTGCCCCCTTCTCTGAGCTTACTAAAACACCTAAACCCCGGAACCTGCAACAACCATTCCTGTCCCTGCTCTATCCATGTCTCTGAAATGGCCACAACATCGAAGTCCCAGGTACCAACCCATGCTGCCAGTTCCCCTACCTTATATCGTATACTCCTGGCATTGAAGTAGACACACTTCAAACCACCTACCTGAACACTGGCACCCTCCTGCAAAGTCAAATCTGTGCTCCTAACCTCTATACTCTCAATCTCCCGTACCCCAAAACTACAATCCAGGTTCCCATGCCCCTGCTGAATTAGTTTAAACCCCCCCAAAGAGCACTAACAAATCTCCCCCCCAGGATATTGGTGCCCCTCAGGTTCAGATGCAGACCATCCTGTCTATAGAGGTCCCACCTTCCCCAGAAAGAGCCCCAGTTATCCAGAAATCTGAATCCCTCCCGCCGGCACCATCCAAATCTTTGGGTTGTGGGGGTGAAACCCACGCAGACACGGGGAGAATGTACAAACTCCACACGGACAGTGACCCAGAGCCAGGATCGAACCTGGGACCTCGGTGCCGTGAGGCATCAGGGCTAACCCACTGCGCCACCGTGCTGCCCGATATGTTCATATTAAAGAAGCACACGCAACATATATGAAAAGCAACTAGGGTATGTAATTATGATCAGTAACAATGAATGGAGCTTTCTCTGATTGGAGGATGTATGTGGTGGAATCTCCCCGGCTCAGTATTTAGCACTATTGCGTTTCTTGTTCGATATAAATTAGCCGGACTTGGGTATAAGAAGCATAATTCAAAGTCTGTGGTGATCCAAAACTTGTCTTCAAAGTTTATTGAATAATTTAGTGGGAGATGGCAGGGTGACACACAGAGTGGTGAAATGGACAGACATGGAAGATGCATTTAATTCAGGTAAATGGTTTAGCTCACCAGGCTAAATCGCTGGCTTTTAAAGCAGACCAAGCAGGCCAGCAGCACGGTTCGATTCCCGTACCAGCCGGAATGTGGCGACTAGGGGCTTTTCACAGTAACTTCATTGAAGCCTACTCGTGACAATAAGCGATTTTCATTTTCATGTGATACGATGCACTTTGGGGGCAACAAAATATTGAGGCAGTATAATTTATATGGTACTATTTTGAGCGGAATGTAAGAACAAAAGGACTGCGGATGATGTTTCACCTTTGAAGGTGGCAGGACAGGGTACTAAGGTGGTTAAGAAAGGATGTTGGCCTTTGTAAACAGACGCATTGAATACATAGATTACATAGAATTTACAGTGCAGAAGGAGGCCATTCGGCCCATCGAGTCTGCACCGGCTCCTGGAAAGAGCACCCTACCCAAGGTTAACAACTCCACCCTATCCCCATAACCCAGTAACCCCACCCAACACTAAGGGCAATTTGCAACACTAAGGGCAATTTATCACGGCCAATCCACCCAACCCGCACATCTTTGGACTGTGGGAGGAAACCGGAGCACCCGGAGGAAACCCACGCACACACGGGGAGGATGTGCAGACTCCGCACAGACAGTGACCCAAGCCGGAATCGAACCTGGGACCCTGGAGCTGTGAAGCGATTGTGCTATCCACAATGCTACCATGCTCCACTTACCCTGGAGAAGGTGATGGGGACCCAGCGACAGTGAAGGAACGGTGATATAGTTCCCAAATCAGGGGGTGAATGGTTTGGAGGGGAACATCCAGGTGTTGGTGTTCAAGCGATGAGGTCATGCTGAATGTTTGCAAATCACTGGTCGAGCATCAGATTCGTACTGTGTTTGATTCTGGGCACCTCACCTTGGAAAGGATGTCAAGGCCTTGGAGAGGGTGCGGAGGAGATTTACTAGATTGGTTCCAGGGATGAGGGGCTTCAGCTGGTGGTGACATTGAAGAAACTGGGATTGTTTCCCTTCAAGCAGGGAAGGTCAAGGGCAGATTAAATCGAGACGTTCAAAATGATGACCGAGGAGAGAGAAAATGATTCCTCTGACAAGTGGGTCAGGAACCAGAGTTTACCGTCAGGATCCTGAAGCTAACTGTTGCCACCGGGGCAGGATTTGTGGACTTCCACGACAGCAAAACCGGCACTGAACCTGGACCGATTCCGCTACAGTTAAGGGGCAGCATGGGGGCCGTGTGGAACACAATCCATTCCACTGAGAAACGGTGGCGGATTCTCCGGGTCAGAGATTGACGCTCGGGAGGCTGACAAGCTGCAGCCGCACACACACATTACACTCCCCACACACACTCATCCCAGCCCCACACACACACATTACACTCCCCACACACACTCATCCCAGCCGCACACACACATTACACTCCCTACACACACTCATCCCAGCCGCACACACACATTACACTCCCCACACACACTCATCCCAGCCACACACACACACATTACACTCCCCACACACACTCATCCCAGCCACACACACACATTACACTCCCCACACACACTCATCCCAGCCTCGCACACACATTACACTCCCCACACACACTCATCCCAGCCGCACACACACATTGCACTCCCCACACACACTCATCCCAGCCGCACATACACATTACACTCCCCACACACACTCATCCCAGCCACACACACACATTACACTCCACACACACACTCATCCCAGCCGCACACACATTACACTCCACACACACTCATCCCAGCCACACACACGCATTACACTCCCCACACACACTCATCCCAGCCGCACACACATTACACTCCACACACACTCATCCCAGCCACACACACGCATTACACTCCCCACACACACCCATCCCAGCCGCACACACATTACACTCCACACACACTCATCCCAGCCACACACACACATTGCACTCCCCACACACACTCATCCCAGCCGCACACACATTACACTCCACACACACTCATCCCAGCCACACACACACATTACACTCCACACACACTCATCCCAGCCACACACACACATTGCACTCCCCACACACACTCATCCCAGACGCACACACACATTACACTCTCCACACACACTCATCCCAGCCACACACACACATTACACTCCCCACACACACTCATCCCAGCCGGACACACACATTACACTCCCCACACACACTCATCCCAGCCCCACACACACATTACACTCCCCACACACACTCATCCCAGCCGCACACACATTACACTCCCCACACACACTCATCCCAGCCCCACACACACATTACACTCCCCACACACACTCATCCCAGCCGCACACACATTGCACTCCCCACACACACTCATCCCAGCCCCACACACACATTGCACTCCCCACACACACTCATCCCAGCCCCACACACACATTACACTCCCCACACACACTCATCCCAGCCACACACACACATTACACTCCCCGCACACACCCATCCCAGCCCCACACACACATTACACTCCCCACACACACTCATCCCAGCCCCACACACACATTACACTCCACACACACACTCATCCCAGCCGCACACACACATTACACACCCCACACACACTCATTCCAGCCGCACACACACATTACACTCCCCACACACACTCATCCCAGCCGCACACACACATTACACTCCCCACACACACTCATCCCAGCCCCACACACACATTACACTCCCCACACACACTCATCCCAGCCGCACACACACATTACACTCCCCACACACACTCATCCCAGCCGCACACACACATTACACTCCCCACACACACTCATCCCAGCCTCACACATACATTACACTCCCCACACACACACATCCCAGCCTCACACACACATTACACTCCCCACACACACTCATCCCAGCCGCACACACACATTACACTCCCCACACACACTCATCCCAGCCTCACACACACATTACACTCCCCACACACACTCATCCCAGCCGCACACACACATTACACTCCCCACACACACTCATCCCAGCCCCACACACACATTACACTCCCCACACACACTCATCCCAGCCTCACACACACATTACACTCCCCACACACACTCATCCCAGCCGCACACACACATTACACTCCCCATACACACTCATCCCAGCCTCACACACACATTACACTCCCCACACACACTCATCCCAGCCACGCACACACACATTACACTCCCCACACACACTCATCCCAGACAACAAGATGGCAATTAGGAGAGCGGCCCCAAGATTCACCGACACTGAGTTTGAGACCCTCCTGGGTGTGGTGGAGGAGAGGCAGACCACCCTGTACCCCGGCCCGGAAAGGAGGGTGCCAGCTGCCGCCGTTCGCCGTGCCTGGGCGCAGTTGGCAATGGCGTCAGCCCCATGACCGATACAATCTGGATTGGCCAACAGTGCCGTAAGAAACTGCACGACCTCCTCAAAGCGGCCAGGGTGAGTAGGCAGCACTGTGCCCCTGGCACTAACCCCATACACCTATAATCACCACCCCCACCCCCTGGAGGGCATCCAAACCCCCACCCTGCACCGCATTCTGGCACCCACACTCACCTCCATCGCCGGATGCCCAGGCCACTGAAGCCACGCCTTGGGCTCCATGCATTGGACTGTTTAACACTGTCGTTTTCTATTTTCCCCCGGGAGGAGACTGGAGAGGGACAGGCTGTGACAATGGCAGCCGGTGCCTAAACAACACGCAGTCACGTGTGGGGTCACCCTGGCCCTATGGCCCTTTTCCCTCCTATCACCACCCCCCACCCCAGCCATCCCGGCCAGTGTTAGGACCGGCAGCGCACAGTCACTCCTCTCTGTGTCCCACCTCCTCTCTCCCATCAGCCACGGTGCCTGTTTCTCCATTTTTAAAAGCCAAGTAAACCTCAGTGTCGTGTATTCTCCCCGGTGGAGAATCGCGGAGGAGGCCCCGGAGAATACCGGGTCAGGCCCGCTAATGATGTGCCAACGCTGTTTACTGTATGTACGGAGTGGAACGCATTGATGCCGCTGTCGAGGCGACTGAGGATTACGCCTGGGAGTGAAACCAGCACCAGCCTCGATTTCAGAGTCAAAACCGATTCTCCGCCCAATCATATTTCCCGATAGCAACGTCAGCCGACGGAGAATCCCAGCCTATAGATTTAATAGAACCAGCTGGGAAATTAGTAGAAATGTCTTCTATCCCGAGGGCTCAGACCGGGAATACAGCCCCTGAAAGGCTGGCGGAATCTGAAAGGCAATTGGACACAATTGAAGAGAAGAGATTTTCAGTGTTATGGGGAAAAGGCTGGAGGAGTGTGAGACAAATTGGACAACTCTTTAATGGAGTTGGAACACGTCTGCTGGGACAAATAGCCTCCTTCTCAGCTGCAAGATTCCGTGATTCCTTGAAAGTGACATTTGACTGTTTTCGTCAGGCAGTTTATTCCAGCTCACAGCCGGTCGCTACAAAAAAGTTTCACTTTGTTTCGCTTCATCAATTACCACTTATGGTAACACATTCCACATTCCAACAATTCTGTTTTAAAACTTTCTTCTAATCTGGTTCCCTTCCATTCCTTAATTCCTCACTGCAACATTTCCATTTTTGTCCTTGATTGCAAATTCAGTCAGTGATGTGCTTGCCAGGGTTTTATGATGTCATCTTTGTTTGTTTAATGAAAGATTGTATAAGTTGACAAACTCCGCAGGAAAGATGGCAAAGGGTCAAGAAACCATGTCAGGAATTGATGGTGCCTTGATTTGCCGCGCCAACCTTCCATCGTTTAATAAAAACAAAGGAATAGAATTGCAAAGTAGCAAAGTAACATAAAACTTGCATAGAAGCTTGGCTAAATGACACTATACCCGATCGGAAATGATTAACAGACTGGAACTTTTCTCCAGGGAAGAGTAGACTGAGGGAATGACCGGATCAAGCTCGTTCAAATTAAGAATGTTTGATTCGGCAGGTGTTGGGAAGATGATAGAATGATACTGCTCACAAGGAGACCATTCAGCCCTTTGGTCCATGCTGGCTCTTTTGTACAACTATCAGATTAATTCCACTCCCCTGTGCTCTGTAATATTTTTCTCTTCAAGGAGCACAGTGGTTAGCACTGTTGCTTCACAGCCCCAGGCTCCCCAGTTCGATTCCCGGTTCGGATCACTGTCTGTGCGGAGTCTGCACGTTCTCCCCGTGTCTGCGTGGGTTTCCTCCGGGTGCTCCGGTTTCCTCCCACAAGTCTCGAAAGACGTGCAGGTTAGGTGAATTGAACATTCTGAATTCTCCCTCTGTGTAACTGAACAGGCGCCGGAATGTGGCGACTAGGGGCTTTTCACAGTAACTTCATTGCAGTGTTAATGTCAGCCTACTTGTGACAATAATAAAGATTATTTTTATTTATTGAACTCCCTTTAGAAAGTTTCTGTTGAAAGTTCTAAAACACTTTCAGGCACCGAATTCTCACTGTGTGAAAAGAATGTTTTCTTCCAACTTCTGGCCCATCGACAGAGACTGAGTGGGTTGCTACATGCAACATCCGAACAAGGAAATATCCATTACTTTCTCATGAGCCTTGCTCGCTATACAACCCTCGATACTAATTAATCCTCCAATACTAATCTATCCTCACAAAGCCCTCAACCCTTTAATCCTGACTGAACCCTCAAACCATCAGTACTAACCAATTCCTCAATACTAATTCCTCCTATACTAATGAATCTTTCAATACCAATCAATCCTTCAATACCACAGTGCTCTTAGACTCCTCTTGCTGCAGTCCAGCTGGACCTCCTGCCTAGGCCTCTGTACTCTGACCAGTCCCCTCACTGCATTCTGGTCCTCATCTTTGTCATTTCCGATCGTGGAACTGGTGCCAATATTCACCTATTTCTTCAAAGTGCTGCCACAACACTGTTTCTATTCCATGGCCCCCAAATCCCAAAGCCTCCAAATCCCAGGGCCCCAAAATCCCAGTGCGCCCAGATCCCAGTGCGCCCAGATCCCAGTGCGCCCAGATCCCAGTGCGCCCAGATCCCAGTGCGCCCAGATCCCAGTGCGCCCAGATCCCAGTGCACCCTAATCCCAAGGCACTCAAATTCCAGGGCGTCCAGATCCCAGTGCCCAGACAAGAAAGCCAACTCGATTAACTTGACTCTCTTTCATCCACCAGTCCCTCTGATGTAAATTGTGGTGTACAGAGTAAGCAGGAATCAATATAACAAACTTGTAAAATTTGTTGATGGGAGCACCTTACCAAAGCAGGAAGGTGTCCACACGCGGAGAGTGTCGACTGACACTAGATGCATGCTGTTGTATGATGAATATTGTTACACCACCCTGGACTAGGGCATGGCCAATTCCCGTCCCACTTATAATAATAATCTTTATTACTGTCACAAGTAGGCTTACATTAACATTGCAATTAAGTTACTGTGAAAAGCCCCTAGTTGCCACATTCCGGCGCCTGTTCGGGTACACAGAGGGAGAATTCACAACGTCCAATTCACCTAACAGCGCGTCTTTCGGGATTTGTGGGAGGAAACCGGAGCACCCGGAGGAAATGCAAACAGACACGGGGAGAACGTGCAGACTCCGCACAGCCAGTGACCCAATCCGGGAGTCGAACCTGGGTTCCTAGTGCTGTGAAGCAACAGTGCTAATCACTATGCATGACCCGGAGCCACAATACAACTGAATTAACCAATCATCCTTAGAAAAATACCCAAAGTCTTTGGCCCTTGGCTGCCCAATAATTACAGTCACCAGGTTTGTAAATGTAAACACAATTATTGTTTATTTATAACAAGAACTATTATGAAATCTTCATCTGTTTAACTATTATCTCATACGTAATCTCCATTTTAATTTACCCCCACCCTATATGTATTATATATGCATGCGCACACAAGACAAACAAACACAGAGGGGAGGAGAGGGGTGAAAATAATAAGACAAAGGAAAAAAAGTCTTTGTTTCAGGCGGTTGTCTTTAAGCCGACCTTCCTTCAATGTAAGCTTTCATATCCAGGTCTCTGTTTGCAGCCTCTAATGATTTTCACTGTGGATTCATTCAGGTCTCTGCAGTTTCAGAAATACAGCAACTCACTACCTTTCTGGAGAGAGACAAACAGACAGAGAGAAAGAGAGAGAGAGAGAGATAAACCTTTCCCCCGAGTGTCCAGGATCCAAACTGAGCTCCTTGGGTCTCTGAAAATCATTCCAATCAAGCAGAACCCAATCACCCCCTGTTACCGGGCAGAATTTAGCCCTTTGGCCAATTCACTGAACTAAGTCCCACCCCACCCCTCAGGTGCCGTAAAGTCTGGGCCTTGTCCAAAGCTCGCAGCACCGTGTACTATGTTGCAACTTCTTGAATTCCTCATTCTCTTTGCTGCTTGATTTAAAGACACATGCCCATTAAACATCCACGGATCAAAATTTATAACATCAATAAAGAAAGAAAGGAGAAATAAGGGAATCAGTCGTAAGGACCCTGACAATATTGCCATGTGCATTGTCACTAAGCACACATTACAGAGAACACACAATACAGTAGAAGGTCATTCAGCTCATCAAGTCTGAGCCTTCAAACAACCAAATCACGTTTCATGTTCAATTAGGGAACTCCAGACCTGCCCTTTCCTGCAATGACGAGATTGTAGATCTGTTCAGAAATGCTGTCTGACCTGCTGAACATTTCCAAGTGTTGGTAACCTGCTGATTCTGGTTGCTGACTTTCTTCAGCAGCTCCTTCCTCTTCCTTAACTCTTTCGATATTTGGGGATCTCTGGGATTGTGCACATTTAATCTTTGCTCAGTGTGCTGCTCGTTCTGTCAGAGGAGGGTTTCACCCTGTACCTGATATGGTGGCTCCCCCTCCTGTGACCTTGTACACCAAGTGAACTCGAATCAATCTGTCAGCACCAATCCGAGCAGCAGGCTGCTAATCGGTCAGTGACAGATACAATCTGCAATCTGATGGTGTCTAATACTTCAGGTGTTTTACCGTGAGGGTTTCACGTCACTCTGTAAACTGGCTGACCTTCAGCAGATGCAGGCCTGAGATGTGGTCTCTTTAATTGAAGGGACTGAGAGGAATTGAAACTACTGAGGGGGAGGGGAGGGCCTGGAGTCTGAGTTACCAGGAGACAGCGACACAAGTGGCGGTCACACGAGTGGAGGTGACACGAGTGGCTGTGACACGAGTGGCTGTGACACGAGTGGCGGTGACACGAGTGGCAATGACACGAGTGGCAGTGACAAGTAGCAGTGACGAGTGGAGGTGACACAAGTGGCAGTGACGAGTGGCAGTGACACGAGTGGCAGTGACGAGTGGCGGTGGCATGAGTGACAGAGACAAGAGTGGCGGTGACACGAGTGGCAGTGACGAGTGGCGGTGACACGAGTGGCGGTGGCACGAGTGGCAGTGACGAGTGGCAGTGACACGAGTGGCAGTGACGAGTGGCGGTGACACGAGTGGCGGTGACACGAGTGGCGGTGACATGAGTGGCAGTGACACAAGTGGCGGTGACACGAGTGGCTGCGACACGAGTGACTGACACCAGTGGCAGTATGCCTAAAGCACCAGACTGCATCAAACATCGCGTGAATCATAAATCCACTATTTCAGCATCTTCTCTCTTACAATTGGGCAGTGCCATTGAGGGGAGGCGATGGGGATCCAGAATGCTAGGGTCCGGAATGGTACGGTCCGGAATGGTAGGGTCTGGAATAGTAGGGTCCAGAATGGTAGGGTCTGGAACGCTATGATCAGTATTGGAAACGAGCTGTACTATCGGAGGGTCAGTACTGGAAACGAGCTGTACTGTCGGAGGGTCAGTATTGGAAAGGCACTGTACTGTCGGAGGGTCAGTATTGGAAACGGGCTGTACTGTCGGAGGGTCAGTATTGGAAAGGCACTGTACTGTCGGAGGGTCAGTACTGGAAACGAGCTGTACTGTCGGAGGGTCAGTATTGGAAACGAGCTGTACTGTCGGAGGGTCAGTATTGGAAACGAGCTGTACTGTCGGAGGGTCAGTATTGGAAACGAGCTGTACTGTCGGAGGGTCAGTATTGGAAATGAGCTGTGTTGTCGGAGGGTCAGTATTGGAAACGAGCTGTACTGTCGGAGGGTCAGTATTGGAAACGAGCTGTACTGTCGGAGGGTCAGTACTGGAAACGAGCTGTACTGTCGGAGGGTCAGTATTGGAAATGAGCTGTAATGTCGGAGGGTCAGTATTGGAAAGGCACTGTACTGTCGGAGGGTCAGTATTGGAAAGGCACTGTACTGTCGGAGGGTCAGTATTGGAAACGAGCTGTACTGTCGGAGGGTCAGTATTGGAAACAAGCTGTACTGTCGGAGGGTCAGTATTGGAAATGAGCTGTACTGTCGGAGGGTCAGTACTGGAAACGAGCTGTACTGTTGGAGGGTCAGTATTGGAAAGGCACTGTACTGTCGGAGGGTCAGTACTGGAAACGAGCTGTACTGTCGGAGGGTCAGTACTGGAAACGAGCTGTACTGTCGGAGGGTCAGTATTGGAAAGGCACTGTACTGTCGGAGGGTCAGTATTGGAAAGGCACTGTACTATCGGAGGGTCAGTATTGGAAACGAGCTGTACTGTCGGACGGTCAGTATTGGAAACGAGCTGTACTGTCGGAGGGTCAGTATTGGAAACGAGCTGTACTGTCGGAGGGTCAGTACTGGAAACGAGCTGTACTGGCGGAGGGTCAGTATTGGAAACGGACTGTACTGTCGTAGGGTCAGTACTGGAAATGAGCTGTACTGTCGGAGGGTCAGTATTGGAAACGAGCTGTACTGTCGGAGGGTCAGTATTGGAAACGGACTGTACTGTCGTAGGGTCAGTACTGGAAATGAGCTGTACTGTCGGAGGGTCAGTACCGGAAACGAGCTGTACTGTCGGAGGGTCAGTACTGGAAACGAGCTGTACTGTCGGAGGGCCAGTATTGGAAACAGACTGTACTGTGGGAGGGTCAGTTTTGGAAACGAGCTGTACTGTCGGAGGGTCAGTATTGGAAACGAGCTGTACTGTCGGAGGGTTAGTATTGGAAATGAGCTGTACTGTCGGAGGGTCAGTACTGGAAACGAGCTGTACTGTCGGAGGGTCAGTATTGGAAACGGACTGTACTGTCGGAGGGTCAGTATTGGAAACGGACTGTACTGTCATTGGCACAAACTTTTTAATGAAGCATTAAACTGCAGCTCTTTATTGGTGAAGTGTTGGGCCCTTCTGATCAATATTGATCCATGAAGTGAAAGCTAAAATAGAGAGACCTGGTCATACTTCCGAAGCTCTCTGTACGGGATTGCTGGGCGCTGCTTTGTTGTTGCATGTGTATTTTATAACTTCACTTCAAAAGAATTTGATTGCTGGAAAATGGTTCAGGAAATCCTGGAATGTGAACGGTGTCAAATAAACATAAATCTGCCGTTAATATTCCAACCTTTTGTTCCTGTAATTCCAAATAACTGCTGCATTTGACAAATCTCCTGAGATCCATTCCTGGCGGTGGCTGCAAGTCTCACTACAGCATTTGGCAATTGGCTGAACATTTTAGACCTGGCCTGTATCAGAGAGCAAGGTTATATAACTCACCTGAAGCTCAACCCCTCCCCTGGCGTCTGGACAACCACATTCCAGAGTCTCACAACCGGGAACACAGTCAAACGTGGATGTGGCAGCATCGCTGACCCAGACAGAGTCATTCCTGCACTAGATCCCAGGGAATCACTGATCCAGCGAGAGTGATTCCTGCACTAGATCCCAGGGAATCACTGATCCGGAGAGAGTGATCACTGTACTAGATCCCAGGGAATCGCTGATCCAGAGAGAGTGATTCCTGCACTAGATCCCAGGGAATCACTGATCCAGAGAGAGTGATCACTGCACTAGATCCCAGATCCCAGGGAATCACTGATCCAGAGGGAGTGATCACTGCACTAGTTCCCAGGGAATCAATGGCCCAGAGAGAGTGATTATTGCACTAGATCCCAGGGAATCATTGATCCAGAGAGAGTGATTACTGCACTAGATCCCAGGGAATCAATGATCCAGAGAGAGTGATCACTGCACCAGATCCCAGGTAATCGCTGATCCGGAGAGAGTGATTACTGCACGAGATCCCAGGGAATCGCTGATCCGGAGAGAGTGATTATTGCACTAGATCCAAGGGAATCACTGATCCAGAGAGATTGATCACTTCACTAGATCCCAGGGAATCGCTGATCCGGAGAGAGTGATTACTGCACTAGATCCCAGGGAATCGCTGATCCGGAGAGAGTGATTACTGCACTAGATCCCTGGAAATCAATGATCCAGGGAAATTGATTACTGCACTAGATCTCAGGGATTCACTGATCCAGAGAAAGTGATTACTGCACTAGATCCCAGGGAATCACTGATCCGGAGAGAGTGATTACTGCACTAGATACCAGGGAATCACTGATCCGGAGAGAGTGATTACTGCACTAGATACCAGGGAATCACTGATCCAGAGAGAGTGATTACTGCACTAGATCCCAGGGAATCACTGATCCAGAGAGAGTGATTACTGCACTAGATCCCATGTAATCATTGACCCAGAGAGAGTGATCACTGAACTAGATCCCAGGGAATCGCTGATCCGGAGAGAGTGATTCCTGCACTAGATCCCAGGTGATCACTGATCTGACTCGAGTGATTCCTTCACTAGATCCCGGATCCCAGGGAATCACTGATCCAAAGAGCGTGATTACTGCACTAGATCCTGGGGAATCATTGATCCAGAGAGAGTGATTACTGCACTAGATCCCAGATCCCAGGGAATCACTGACCAGAGAGAGTGATTACTGCACTAGATCCCAGGGAATCATTGATCCAGAGAGAGTGATCACTGAACTAGATCCCAGGGAATCACTGATCCGGAGAGAGTGATTACTGCACTAGATCCCAGGGAATCAATGATCCAGAGAGAGTGATTATTGCACTAGATCCCAGGGAATAATTGATCCAGAGAGAGTGATTACTGCACTAGATCCCAGGTAATCACTGATCTGACTCGAGTGATTCCTGCACTAGATCCCGGATCCCAGGGAATCACTGATCCAGAGAGAGTGATTACTGCACTAGATCCCAGGGAATCAATGATCCAGAGAGAGTGATTACTGCACTAGATCCCAGGGAATCATTGATCCAGAGAGAGTGATTACTGCACTAGATCCCGGGGAATCATTGATCCAGAGAGAGTGATTACTGCACTAGATCCCAGATCCCAGGGAATCACTGACCAGAGAGAGTGATTACTGCACTAGATCCCAGGGAATCAATGATCCAGAGAGAGTGATTACTGCACTAGATCCCAGGAAATCATTGATCCAGAGAGAATGATTACTGCACTAGATCCCAGGAAATCATTGATCCAGAGAGAGTGATTACTGCACTAAATCCCAGGGAATCATTGATCCAGAGAGAGTGATTACTGTACTAGATCCCAGGGAATCAATGGTCAGAGAGAGTGATTACTGCACTAGATCACAGGGAATCATGGACCCAGAGAGAGTGAGTATTGCACTAGATCCCAGTGTATCATTGATCCAGTGAGAGTGATTACTGCACTAGATCCCAGGGAATCAATGATCCAGAGACAGTGATTATTGTACTAGATCACAGGGAATCATGGATCCAGAGAGAGTGATTACTGCACTAGAACACAGTGAATCATTGATCCAGAGAGAGTGATTACTGCACTAGATCCCAGGGAATCATTGATCCAGAGAGAGTGAGTATTGCACTAGATCCCAGTGTATCATTGATCCAGTGAGAGTGATTATTGCACTAGATCCCAGTGAATCATTGATCCAGAGAGAGTGATTACTGTACTAGATCCCAGGGAATCATTGATCCAGAGAGAGTGAGTATTTCACTAGATCCCAGTGTATCATTGATCCAGTGAGAGTGATTATTGCACTAGATCCCAGGGAATCATTGATCCAGAGAGAGTGATTATTGCACTAGATCCCAGGGAATCATTGATCCAGAGAGAGTGATTACTGCACTAGATCCCAGTGTATCATTTATCCAGAGAGAGTGATTACTGCACTAGATCCCAGTGAATCATTGATCCAGTGAGAGTGATTACTGCACTAGATCCCAGGGAATCACTGATCCAGATAGAGTGATTACTGCACTAGATCCCATGAAATCATTGATCCAGAGAGAGTGATTACTGCACGAGATCCCAGGAAATCATTGATCCAGAGAGAGTGATTACTGTACTAGATCCCAGGGAATCATTGATCCAGAGAGAGTGAGTATTGCACTAGATCCCAGTGTATCATTGATCCAATGAGAGTGATTATTGCACTAGATCCCAGGGAATCATTGATCCAGAGAGAGTGATTATTGCACTAGATCCCAGGGAATCACTGACCCAGAGAGAGTGATTACCGCACTAGATCCCAGGAAATCATTGATCCAGAGAGAATGATTACTGCACTAGATCCCAGGAAATCATTGATCCAGTGAGAGTGATTACTGCACTAGATCCCAGGGAATCAATGATCCAGAGACAGTGATTACTGCACTAGAACCCAGGAAATCAATGTTCCAGAGAGAGTGATCACTGCACTAGATCCCAGGTAATCAATGGTCTAGAGAGAGTGATTACTGTACTAGATCCCAGTGAATCATTGACCCAGAGAGAGTGATTACTGCACTAGATCCCAGGGACTCACTGATCCAGAGAGAGTGATCACTGCACTAGATCCCAGTGAATTGCTGATCCAGAGAGAGTGATCACTGCACTAGATCACAGGGAATCACTGATCCTGAGTGAGTGATTACTGCACTGGATCCCTGGAAATCAATGTCCAGAGAGAGTGATTACTGCACTGGATCCCATGGAATTGCTGATCCAGTGAGTGATTACTGCACTGCATCCAAGGGAGCACTGATCCAGAGAGAGTGATTACTGCACTAGAACCCAGGAAATCAATGTTCCAGAGAGAGTAATTACTGCACTAGATCCCAGGGAATCATTGACCCAGAGAGAGTGATTATTTCACTAGATCCCAGGGAATCACTTATCCTGAGTGAGTGATTATTTCACTAGATCCTGGGGAATCATTTATCCAGAGAGAGTGATTTCTGCACTAGACCCCAGGGACTCACCCAGCAGTGTTGGTGATTACTGCTGTAGATCGAGTTAAACCACTGACCGAGTGCTGGTGATTACCGGGAGTAGATCCCAGGGTCACTGATCCGGATGGGTGATTCCTGGGAGTAGATCCCATGGTCACTGATCCGGGTGGGTGATTCCTGGGAGTAGATCCCATGGTCACTGATCCGGGTGGGTGATTCCTGGGAGTAGATCCCATGGTCACTGATCCGGGTGGGTGATTCTTGGGAGTAGATCCCATTGTCACTGATCCGGGTGGGTGATTCCTGGGAGTAGATCCCATGGTCACTGATCCGGGTGGGTGATTCCTGGGAGTAGATCCCATGGTCACTGATCCGGGTGGGTGATTCTTGGGAGTAGATCCCATGGTCACTGATCCGGGTGGGTGATTATTGGGAGTAGATCCCATTGTCACTGATCCGGGTGGGTGATTCCTGGGAGTAGATCCCATGGTCACTGATCCGGGTGGGTGATTCCTGGGAGTAGATCCCATGGTCACTGATCCGGGTGGGTGATTCTTGGGAGTAGATCCCATGGTCACTGATGTGGGTGGGTGTTTCCTGGAGTAGATTCCAGAGTCACTGATCCGGGTGGGTGATTCCTGGGAGTAGATCCCATGGTCACTGATCCGGGTGGGTGATTCCTGGGAGTAGATCCCATGGTCACTGATCCGGGTGGGTGATTCCTGGGAGTAGATCCCATGGTCACTGATCTGGGTGGGTAATTCCTGGAGTAGATTCCAGAGTCACTGATCCGGGTGGATGGTTCCTGGGAGTAGATCCCATGGTCACTGATCTGGGTGGGTGATTCCTGGGAGTATATCCCATGGTAACTGATCTGGGTGGGTGATTCCTGGGAGTAGATCCCATGGTCACTGATCCGAGTGGGTGATTCCTGGGAGTAGATCCCATGGTAACTGATCTGGGTGGGTGATTCCTGGGAGTAGATCCCATGGTCACTGATCCGAGTGGGTGATTCCTGGGAGTAGATCCCATGGTAACTGATCTGGGTGGGTGATTCCTGGGAGTAGATCCCATGGTCACTGATCCGAGTGGGTGATTCCTGGGAGTAGATCCCATGGTAACTGATCTGGGTGGGTGATTCCTGGGAGTAGGTCCGAAACTGGATTTGATTTCTTATTTCCCTGTGTTTATTGCTGACCTACTTTATAAATTTGCGGAAGAGAGAGGAATGGAATTTGGCCCAGTTCATTGCGTGCTCTCTCTCTAATGACTGTAAGAACAGATGTCTGTTTAATTGCTTCATTTAGATTCCAACTGTTATTTTGGTAAACAAAAGGGAGATTGCCTCTTAATTTATTTTAGGCCTTGAATTTGGATGTTACTGGCTTTGGGGAATGGGACTGGGTGTGGGGAACAGTGGGCTGTGTGGGAAATGGGACTGGGTGTGGGGAACAGTGGGCTGTGTGGGGACTGGGACTGGGTGTGGGGAACAGTGGGCTGTGTGGGGACTGGGACTGGGTGTGGGGAACAGTGGGCTGTGTGGGGACTGGGACTGGGTGTGGGGAACAGTGGGCTGTGTGGGGAATGGGACTGGGTTTGGGGAACAGTGGGCTGTGTGGGGACTGGGACTGGGTGTGGGGAACAGTGGGCTGTGTGGGGACTGGGTGTGGGGAACAGTGGGCTGTGTGGGAAATGGGACTGGGTGTGGCGAACAGGGGGCTGTGTGGGGACTGGGACTGGGTGTGGGGAACAGTGGGCTGTGTGGGGACTGGGACTGGGTGTGGGGAACAGTGGGCTGTGTGGGGACTGGGTGTGGGGAACAGTGGGCTTTGTGGGGACATGGACTGGGGTTGGGGAGCAGTGGGCTGTGTGGGGAATGGGAATGGGAGTGGGGAACAGTGGGCTGTGTGGGGACTGGGTTTGGGGAACAGTGGGCTGTGTGGGGACTGGGACTGGGTTTGGGGAACAGTGGGCTGTGTGGGGACTGGGTTTGGGGAACAGTGGGCTGTGTGGGGAATGGGACTGGTAGTGGGGAACAGTGGGCTGTGTGGGGACTGGTTGTGGGGAACAGTGGGCTGTGTGGGGACTGGGAGTGGGTGTGGGGAACAGTGGGCTGTGTGGGGACTGGGTGTGGGGAACAGTGGGCTGTGTGGGGAATGGGACTGGGTGTGGGGAACAGTAGGCTGTGTGGGAAATGGGACTGGGTGTGGGGAACAGTGGGCTGTGTGGGGACTGGGACTGGGTGTGGGGAACAGTGGGCTGTGTGGGGACTGGGACTGGGTGTGGGGAACAGTGGGCTGTGTGGGGACTGGGACTGGGTGTGGGGAACAGTGGGCTGTGTGGGAAATGGGACTGGGTGTGGCGAACAGGGGGCTGTGTGGGGACTGGGACTGGGTGTGGGGAACAGTGGGCTGTGTGGGGACTGGGACTGGGTGTGGGGAACAGTGGGCTGTGTGGGGACTGGGTGTGGGGAACAGTGGGCTTTGTGGGGACATGGACTGGGGTTGGGGAGCAGTGGGCTGTGTGGGGAATGGGAATGGGAGTGGGGAACAGTGGGCTGTGTGGGGACTGGGTTTGGGGAACAGTGGGCTGTGTGGGGAATGGGACTGGTTGTGGGGAACAGTGGGCTGTGTGGGGACTGGTTGTGGGGAACAGTGGGCTGTGTGGGGACTGGGAGTGGGTGTGGGGAACAGTGGGCTGTGTGGGGACTGGGTGTGGGGAACAGTGGGCTGTGTGGGGAATGGGACTGGGTGTGGGGAACAGTGGGCTGTGTGGGGACTGGGTGTGGGGAACAGTGGGCTGTGTGGGGACTGGGAGTGGGTGTGGGGAACAGGGGGCTGTGTGGGGACTGGGTGTGGGGAACAGTGGGCTGTGTGGGGACTGGGTGTGGGGAACAGTGGGCTGTGTGGGGAATGGGATTGGGGAACAGTGGGCTGTGTGGGGAATGGGAATGGGTCTGGGGAAGAGTGGGCTGTGTGGGGACTGGGACTGGGTGTGGGGAACAGTGGGCTGTGTGGGGAATGGGTGTGGGGAACAGTGGGCTGTGTGGGGACTGGGTGTGGGGAACAGTGGGCTGTGTGGGGAATGGGACTGGGTGTGGGGAACAGTGGGCTGTGGGGACTGGGTGTGGGGAACAGTGGGCTGTGTGGGGAATGGGTTTGGGGAACAGTGGGCTGTGTGGGGAATGGGAATGGGTTTGGGGAACAGTGGGCTGTGTGGGGAATGGGAATGGGTTTGGGGAACAGTGGGCTGTGTGGGGAATGGGAATGGGTGTGGGGAACAGTGGGCTGCGTGGGGACTGGGACTGGGTGTGGGGAACAGTGGGCTGTGTGGGGACTGGGACTGGGTGTGGGGAACAGTGGGCTGTGTGGGGACTGGGTGTGGGGAACAGTGGGCTGTGTGGGGAATGGGACTGGGTGTGGGGTACAGTGGGCTGTGTGGGGAATGGGACTGGGTGTGGGGAACAGGGGGCTGTGTGGGGAATGGGACTAGGTGTGGGGAACAGTGGGCTGTGTGGGGAATGGGACTGGGTGTGGGGAACAGTGGGCTGTGTGGGGAATGGGACTGGGTGTGGCGAACAGTGGGCTGTGTGGGAACTGGGTGTGGGGAACAGTGGGCTGCGTGGGGACTGGGTATGGGGAACAGTGGGCTGTGTGGGGAATGGGAATGGGTGTGGGGACAGTGGGCTGTGTGGGGACTGGGTGTGGGGAACAGGGGGCTGTGTGAGGAATGGGACTGGGTGTGGGGAACAGTAGGCTGTGTGGGGACTGGGTGTGGGGAGCAGTGGGCTGTGTGGGGACTGGGTTTGGGGAACAGTGGGCTGTGTGGGGAATGGGACTGGGTGTGGGGAACAGTGGGCTGTGTGGGGACTGGGTTTGGGGAACAGTGGGCTGTGTGGGGAATGGGAATGGGAGTGGGGAACAGGGGGCTGTGTGGGGACTGGGTGTGGGGAACAGTGGGCTGTGTGGGGACTGGGTGTGGGGAACAGTGGGCTGTGTGGGGAATGGGATTGGGGAACAGTGGGCTGTGTGGGGAATGGGAATGGGTCTGGGGAAGAGTGGGCTGTGTGGGGACTGGGTGTGGGGAACAGTGGGCTGTGTGGGGACTGGGTGTGGGGAACAGTGGGCTGTGTGGGGACTGGGTGTGGGGAACAGTGGGCTGTGTGGGGAATGGGACTGGGTGTGGGGAACAGTGGGCTGTGGGGACTGGGTGTGGGGAACAGTGGGCTGTGTGGGGAATGGGTTTGGGGAACAGTGGGCTGTGTGGGGAATGGGAATGGGTTTGGGGAACAGTGGGCTGTGTGGGGAATGGGAATGGGTTTGGGGAACAGTGGGCTGTGTGGGGAATGGGAATGGGTTTGGGGAACAGTGGGCTGTGTGGGGAATGGGTTTGGGGAACAGTGGGCTGTGGGGACTGGGTGTGGGGAACAGTGGGCTGTGTGGGGAATGGGTTTGGGGAACAGTGGGCTGTGTGGGGAATGGGAATGGGTTTGGGGAACAGTGGGCTGTGTGGGGAATGGGAATGGGTTTGGGGAACAGTGGGCTGTGTGGGGAATGGGAATGGGTGTGGGGAACAGTGGGCTGCGTGGGGACTGGGACTGGGTGTGGGGAACAGTGGGCTGTGTGGGGACTGGGACTGGGTGTGGGGAACAGTGGGCTGTGTGGGGACTGGGTGTGGGGAACAGTGGGCTGTGTGGGGAATGGGACTGGGTGTGGGGAACAGTGGGCTGTGTGGGGAATGGGACTGGGTGTGGGGAACAGGGGGCTGTGTGGGGAATGGGACTGGGTGTGGGGAACAGTGGGCTGTGTGGGAACTGGGTGTGGGGAACAGTGGGCTGCGTGGGGACTGGGTGTGGGGAACAGTGGGCTGTGTGGGGAATGGGAATGGGTGTGGGGACAGTGGGCTGTGTGGGGACTGGGTGTGGGGAACAGGGGGCTGTGTGAGGAATGGGACTGGGTGTGGGGAACAGTAGGCTGTGTGGGGACTGGGTGTGGGGAGCAGTGGGCTATGTGGGGAATGGGATTGGGGAGCAGTGGGCTGTGTGGGGACTGGGTGTGGGGAACAGTGGGCTGTGTGGGGACTGGGACTGGGTGTGGGGAGCAGTGGGCTGTGTGGGGACTGGGACTGGGTGTGGGGAACAGTGGGCTGTGTGGGGACTGGGACTGGGTGTGGGGACAGTGGGCTGTGTGGGGAATGGGATTGGGTGTGGGGAGCAGTGGGCTATGTGGGGACTGGGTGTGGGGAGCAGTGGGCTATGTGGGGTGATGGAGGGTTGTACTTTGCAGAGAATAATCCAGTTGGTTGCATTGGCTGCAACCGTTTTTTGTTAAATATACAGGGAGCAGCAAGAGGGAATGTGTGGAACGCTGGTGTTTGGAATGCAGGGAATATTTCCTGTTTGTCTCCACCATTCCGGCGCTGCTGACCCCGTTTACACAGGCCAGGATGGTCAAACTGGCATTCTGACCGACAGCAACCCGTTCATATCCTTCCCTTGCCAAGAGCCCAGGCTGCACATAACAATCAGCGCAAAATATTTCCCAGAGGAGGGGTGAGCCTCAGTGGAAATGCTGGCAACTCTTAGCCGTTATAAAGGGAGTTATTAATCTTTCAGGCACACAACTTGATCAGAAACTCCCAATATGAAGCTTATAAGGAGGAAGAGAATGAGGGAGAGGAACAATCAAGGAGGAACGTGTACAGAAGAAACCTATACAGCTCTCCTTTAGAATCAAAGAATGATACAGGATAGGCTCAGCCGCAGCTCCCTGTTCTTCCCCACAGAGCAGCCGTGCAAGTTTCCCTGGAGTATGTTTTGGTTGAAACAGCTTCCACTGTCCTTTCAGGCAAGGCCTTCCCTTCCAGCTCACAACATGTCTCCTTATTTAATTTGTATTTTTCCTTCCTTCCCTCCAGCCTGAATTTGCTTGGTGATTATTGACTCCGTTTAACTGATTTCCATTGTTATCTGCAGGTATTTTAAGTATTTTCAAAAATGTTTTAATATAGGCTTTAGTTTTGAAAGGCTCTGTTCGAAGTTGAATGTCCTTGCCTGTGCATCCATAATCATTAATGTGATTATAGCTCATTTCAGAAATATCAACTGCTTCACACAAGTCGCTCCTTCAAATCTTGAAATGGAGTCACTTATTCTCAAAGCAGTCAATTTGTGCACAGTGAGATCCCACAGAGAGTAGGGACAGGGCATTGTTAATCTGTTGTGGTGCTGTTTTGAGGGTGGTAGGACTATCAACCATGTTGGTTGTTCTGTTATGCTCTTGACTTAGCATAAGCAGCTTCCTTGATGTGCACTCTGACAAAGGAAGGTTCAGACTTGGAGATAGTTTTAACACATTTATTAAACTGTTAACGAATCTCCTACTTGGATTCGACTCTCCTGTTAATCCTTCTACAGCTACTCAGACTGACGAACCAGTCTGCTACAATCCAGGTGGTGGGTGTGATGTGTTTCAAATCAACCCTGTGTCTGTGCTCACTGAGTGTCTCCACTGGAAAGAGGAAGATCATGTGTGCTGTGTCCTTATATATGGCTTGGTGTAATGTCCTTCTGTGGTAATGTCACCTCTGTGTGTGTCTTGAATGCCCATTGGTCGTGTCCTATCTTACTGACCTATTGGTTGACTGTCTGTGTGTCATGTCTCTGGTGCTCCCTCTAGTGTCTAGATAGTCTATGTGTATTTACATTAACCCCTTGTGTATTTACAGTGATGCATATCACCACATTCTCCTGGTTGACAGCAGTCTGAAATCATCACACTTTTATAGACTGACATTGACATGGGCAGTACGGTAGCACACATGGCTAACACTGTAGCTTCACAGTGCAAGGATCCCAGGTTTGATTCCCTGCTGGGTCACTGTCTGTGCATAGTCTGCACGTTCTCCCCGTGTCTGTGTGGGTTTCCTCCGGGTGCTCCGGTTTCCTCCTACAGTCCAAAGATGTGCGGGTAAGATAGATTGGCCATGATAAATTGTCCCTTAGTGTCCAAAAAAAGGGTTAGGAGGGGTTAGTGGGTTACGGGGATTGGGTGGAAGTGAGGGCTTAAGTGGGTCGGTGCAGACCCTTATGGGCCGAATGGCCTCCTTCTGCACTGTATGTTCTATGTATCCATGTATCTATGACTGTATTTCCTCATGGGCTGTGGAATGATACCTTGTGCCCAGAATATAGCAATGCTGGGAGTAATAGGCAGACGATATAGGCTCAATGGTACAAGATTGAGGGGAGTACAGGAGCAGAGGGACCTCGGGGGTCAAGTGCACAATTCTCTGAAGGTGGCTAAGTTGAAACAGTTGCCAAGAAGGCTTATAGCATCCTTGGGTTTATAAATAGAGGCACAGAGTATAAAAGCAAGGAAGTGGATGCTATACCTCTACAAAGGTAAATATTGGTCCTTTAGAGGATGAGAAGGGAGATTTAATAATGGGGGATGAGGAAATGGCTGAGGAACTGAACAGGTTTTTTGCATCGGTCTTCACAGTGGAAGACACAAATAACATGCCAGTGACCGATGGAAATGAGGCTATGACAGGTGAGGACCTTGAGAGGATTGTTATCACTAAGGAGGTAGTAATGGGCAAGCTAATGGGCCTAAAGGTAGACAAGTCTCCTGGCCCTGATGGAATGCATCCCAGAGTGCTAAAAGAGATGGCTAGGAAAATTGCAAATGCACTCGTGATAATTTACCAAAATTCACTAGACTCTGGGGTGGTCTCGGCAGATTGAAAATTAGCAAACGTGACACCACTGTTTAAAAAAGGAGGTAGGCAGAGAGCGGGTAATTATAGGCCAGTGAGCTTAACTTCAGTAGGAGGGAAGATGCTGGAATCTATCATCAAGGAAGAAATAGTGAGGCATCTGGATGGAAATTGTCCCATTGGGCAGACGCAGCATGGGTTCATAAAGGGCGGGTCGTGCCTAACTAATTTAGTGGAATTTTTTGAGGACATTACCAGTGCAGTAGATAACAGGGAGCCAATGGATGTGGTATATTTGGATTTCCAGAAAGCTTTTGACAAGGTGCCACACAAAAGGTTGCTGCATAAGATAAAGATGCATGGCGTTAAGGGTAAAATAATAGCATGGAAAGAGGGTTGGTTAATTAATAGAAAGCAAAGAGTGGGGATTAATGGGTGGTTCTCTGGTTGGCATTCAGTAGCTAGTGGTGTATCTCAGGGATCCGTGTTGGGCCCACAATTGTTCACAATTTACATAGATGATTTGGGGTTGGGGACCAAGTGCAATGTGTCCAAGTTTGCAGATGACACTAAGATGAGTGGTAAAGCGAAAAGTGCAGAGGATACTGGAAGTCTGCAGAGGGATTTGGATAGGTTAAGTGAATGGGCTCGGGTCTGGCAGATGGAATACAATGTTGACAAATGTGAGGTTATCCATTTTGTTGGAATAGCAGCAAAAGGGATTATTATTTAAATGATAAAATATTAAAGCATGCCGCTGTGCAGAGAGACCTGGGTGTGCTAGTGCATGAGTCACAGAAAGTTGGTTTACAGGTGCAACAGGTGATTAAGAAGGCGAATGGAATTTTGTCCTTCATTGCTAGAGGGATGGAGTTTAAGACTAGGGAGGATATGTTGCAATTGTATAATGTGTTAGTGAGGCCACACCTGGAGTATTGTGGTCAGTTTTGGTCTCCTTACTTGAGAAAGGACGTACTGGCGCTGGAGGGTGTGCAGAGGAGATTCACTAGGTTAATCCCAGAGCTGAAGGGGTTGGATTATGAGGAGAGGTTGAGTAGACTGGGACTGTACTCGTTGGAATTTAGAAGGATGAGGGGGGGATCTTATAGAAACATTTAAAATTATGAAGGGAATAGATAGGATAGATGCGGGCAGGTTGTTTCCACTGGCGGGTGACAGCAGAACTAGGGGACATAGCCTCAAAATAAGGGGAAGTAGATTTAGGACTGAGTTTAGGAGGAACTTCTTCACCCAAAGGGTTGTGAATCTATGGAATTCCTTGCCCAGTGAAGCAGTTGAGGCTCCTTCATTAAATGTTTTCAAGATAAAGATAGATAGTTTTTTGAAGAATAAAGGATTAAGGGTTCTGGTGTTCAGGCCGGAAAGTGGAGCTGAGTCCACAAAAGATCAGCCATGATCTAATTGAATGGCGGAGCAGGCTCGAGGGGCCAGATGGCCTACTTCTTATGTTCTTATTAAGCATTGGTCAGACCACATTTGGAATTCAGTTCTGGGCACCTTATTTAAGGAGGAATGTTAAATCTCTGGAGAGAGTGCAGAGGAGATCTACTGGAATGATACCAGGAATGGGGAATTTAGATGCAGGGAAAGATTGGAGAAATTGGGCTTGTTCTACTTGGAGCAGAGAAGGTTAAGAGGTGACCTTATTGAGGTGTTCACAATTCTGAACAGGATAAAGAAGGATATTCTGTTTCCACTGGTTGGTATGTCAGTGACTAGTGGGGGGGGGGGGAGGGGGTCACAATTTTAAGATGGTCAGCAAGAGAGCTGGGAGTGAGATGAGGAGAAATGTCTTTATTCAGAGAGTTGTTGGGGTTTGGAATGTGCTGCCTGGGAGAGTTGTTGGGGTTTGGAATGTGCTGCCTGGGAGAGTTGTTGGGGATGGAATGTGCTGCCTGGGAGAGTTGTTGGGGATGGAATGTGCTGCCTGGGAGAGTTGTTGGGGTTTGGAATGTGCTGCCTGGGAGAGTTGTTGGGGATGGAATGTGCTGCCTGGGAGAGTTGTTGGGGTTTGGAATGTGCTGCCTGGGAAGTTGTTGGGGATGGAATGTGCTGCCTGGGAGAGTTGTTGGGGATGGAATGTGCTGCCTGGGAGAGTTGTTGGGGATGGAATGTGCTGCCTGGGAGAGTTGTTGGGGATGGAATGTGCTGCCTGGGAGAGTTGTTGGGGATGGAATGTGCTGCTTGGGAGAGTTGTTGGGGATGGAATGTGCTGCCTGGGAGAGTTGTTGGGGTTTGGAATGTGCTGCCTGGGAGAGTTGTTGGGGTTTGGAATGTGCTGCCTGGGAGAGTTGTTGGGGATGGAATACGCTGCCTGGGAGAGTTGTTGGGGTTTGGAATGTGCTGCCTGGGAGAGTTGTTGGGGTTTGGAATGTGCTGCCTGGGAGAGTTGTTGGGGATGGAATGTGCTGCCTGGGAGAGTTGTTGGGGATGGAATGTGCTGCCTGGGAGAGTTGTTGGGGATGGAATGTGCTGCCTGGGAGAGTTGTTGGGGTTTGGAATGTGCTGCCTGGGAGAGTTGTTGGGGATGGAATGTGCTGCCTGGGAGAGTTGTTGGGGTTTGGAATGCGCTGCCTGGGAGAGTTGTTGGGGTTTGGAATGTGCTGCCTGGGAGAGTTGTTGGGGTTTGGAATGTGCTGCCTGGGAGAGTTGTTGGGGTTTGGAATGTGCTGCCTGGGAGAGTTGTTGGGGTTTGGAATGCGCTGCCTGGGAGAGTTGTTGGGGTTTGGAATGTGCTGCCTGGGAGAGTTGTTGGGGTTTGGAATGTGCTGCCTGGGAGAGTTGTTGGGGATGGAATGTGCTGCCTGGGAGAGTTGTTGGGGTTTGGAATGCGCTGCCTGGGAGAGTTGTTGGGGTTTGGAATGTGCTGCCTGGGAGAGTTGTTGGGGTTTGGAATGTGCTGCCTGGGAGAGTTGTTGGGGATGGAATGTGCTGCCTGGGAGAGTTGTTGGGGTTTGGAATGTGCTGCCTGGGAGAGTTGTTGGGGTTTGGAATGTGCTGCCTGGGAGAGTTGTTGGGGTTGGAATGTGCTGCCTGGGAGAGTTGTTGGGGATGGAATGTGCTGCCTGGGAGAGTTGTTGGGGATGGAATGTGCTGCCTGGGAGAGTTGTTGGGGTTTGGAATGTGCTGCCTGGGAGAGTTGTTGGGGTTTGGAATGTGCTGCCTGGGAGAGTTGTTGGGGATGGAATGTGCTGCCTGGGAGAGTTGTTGGGGATGGAATGTGCTGCCTGGGAGAGTTGTTGGGGTTTGGAATGTGCTGCCTGGGAGAGTTGTTTGGGATGGAATGTGCTGCCTGGGAGAGTTGTTGGGGATGGAATGTGCTGCCTGGGAGAGTTGTTGGGGTTTGGAATGTGCTGCCTGGGAGAGTTGTTGGGGTTTGGAATGTGCTGCCTGGGAGAGTTGTTGGGGTTTGGAATACGCTGCCTGGGAGAGTTGTTGGGGTTTGGAATACGCTGCCTGGGAGAGTTGTTGGGGTTTGGAATGTGCTGCCTGGGAGAGTTGTTGGGGTTTGGAATACGCTGCCTGGGAGAGTTGTTGGGGTTTGGAATACGCTGCCTGGAGAGTGGTGGGTGGAGGCGGATTCCATAGGAGGTTTCAAAAGAGAGCTGGGTATATATTTGAAAGTGATGAATTTAGAGGGCGAGGGAGATGGGGCTGGGGAATGGGAACGGATAGGTAGCTCTTTCGGGAGCCGGTGCAGACATGATGGGCTGAATGGCCTCTTTCTGTACTGTAAATAACAAACAGATTAATGTGGTATTCTGGATACCTCTGTATTCAGGCGCATAACAATGTATTTCCTAACTGTTCTCGAATAATGTAATAGTGTAACACAAGCCTCCAATTAATGTCTCATTTGAAAGATAGCCACTTCCAAAAATGCATGAGCACTTCCTCCACCCCGAGGTTCAGCGTAGATTGTATGCCCAAATTTTGGAGTGTATAAGGGGGGATTTTCCGTGCCCCCATCGGGGGGGGTTTAATGGGGCAGGAGGCGGTGGGACTTTCTGGTTGTACTGCCGTCAATGGGATTTCCCATTGAAGCCACACCCCCATGCCGCTGGGTATCCCGGGGCGGGGTTGACCCCCCCCCCCCCCCCCCCCCCGGCTCTGTCTTTTTATCTATCAGTTTGTGTGCATTTGTGTATCTCTCTCTCTCTTTGTCTCTCTTGCCGATCGCTACCTCTCTCTGTCTCAGCAGGAATCTGCTAGGCAGTTCCTCAGTACTGAGACAGTACTGACTTGTGATATCGACATAACTGTCAGGTTAATTGTGTGAATAATGTATTCGGGTTTATGTATTGCATCTGGGTTTGAGTGAGAGGGGCTGCAATAAATGATTTGGGCCAGTGTATCCTGACTTAATGAGCTGCGGGACCCAATGGTGAAATATTCTTCTGTGCCCAAATGTCCCAAAGTGATTTATAACCAATGAGGTTGTTTTGAAGTGGAGTTTACTGTCGTAATGCAGGAAACATGTCAGCCAATTTGCATACAGCAAACTCTATTCAACAACCAATTAACTTGTATCAGTGATGTTGGTTCAGGGATAAATATTGGGTCGAGTAAAATTCCCCTACTTTTCTTCAGAATAGTGACACTGAGAGCTCAAACAGGCCTCTGCTTAATGCCTCATTGAAAGGATGGCATCTCCAACAATGCTGCATTTCCATAATCCTGTCCTCCAACAGCACAGTGCTCCCTCAGTATTATCACGTTCACTCATCAGCGATAGACAGCATGGTTTTGTGAAGGGGAGGTCGTGCCTCACTAACTTGATCGAGTTTTTTGAGGAGGTAAAAAAGAAGATTGATGAGGGGAGGGCGGTGGATGTTGTTTACATGGACTTCAGTAAAGTCTTTGACAAGGTGCCTCATGGCAGACTGGTACAAAAGGTGAAGTCACACGGGGTCAGAGGTGAGGTGGTAAGATGGATACAGAACTGGCTCGGTCACAGAAGGCAAAGGGTAGCAGTAGAAGGGTGTTTTTCTGAATGGAACGTTGTGACTCGTGGTGTTCCACAGGGATCGGTGCTGGGGCCTCTGTTGTTTGTGCTGTACATAAACGATTTGGACGAAAATGTAGCCGGACTGATCAGTAAGTTCGCGATGACACCAAGGTGGGTGGAGTGGCAGATCGTGTTGAGGATTGTCAGTCGATACAGCAGGACATAGATAGGTTGGAGACTTGGGCAGAGAAACGGCAAATGGAGGTTAATCCAGACAAATGTGAGGTAATGAATTTTGGTAGGTCTAACATTGAGGGGAAATATACTGTAAATGGTAAAACTCTTAGTAATATAGAAAGTCAGAGAGATCTGGGCATGCAGGTCAACAGATCTTTGAAGGTGGCAACACAAGTAGACAAGGTAGTCAGGAAAGCATACGGAATGCTTGCCTTCATTGGACAGGGCATTGAGTATAAAAACTGGCAAGTCATGCTACAGTTGTATTGAACCTTGGTAAGGCCGCACTTGGAATATTGCGCACAGTTCCGGTTGCCACACGACCAGAAGGATGTGGAGGCTTTGGAAAGGGTGCAGAGGAGTTTACCAGGATGTTGCCTGGTCTGGAAGGTGTTAGCTTTGTGTAGAGGCTGAATAGACTTGAACTGTTTTCATTTGAAAGACGGAGGTTGAGGTGACCTGATGGAGGTCTACAAGATTATGAGGGGCAAGGATACAGTGGATGGGCAGGCACTCTTTCCCAGGGTGGAGGGGTCAGTCACCAGGAGGCATAGGTTTAAGGTCCATGGGCAAAGTTTAGAAGAGACGTGCGAGGCAGGGTTTTTACACAGAGGGTGGTGAGTGCCTGGAACGCGTTGCCAGGGGAGGGTGTGGAAGCAGATACATTAACGGCACCTTGACAAACACAAGGATAGGATGTGGATAGAGGGATACGGCACAAGGAAGTGCTGAGAGTTTTGTCAAAGGTTGGTATCATGACCGGTACAGGCTTGGAGGGCCGAAGGGACTGTTTCACCAACGTTATAACCAGATACATCGATGACAGTTTTTTCCTTTGGACCCACGGCGAAGAATCACTGAAACAACTACACGGGGACACCAATAAATTCCATCCCACCATCAGACTCACCATGGGCTACTCTCCAAAATCAGTTGCATTCTTGGACACACTCGTCTCCATCAAGGACGGTCACCTCAGCACTTTGCTTTACCGCAAGCCCACAGATACCTCACGATGCTCCACTTCTCCAGCTTCCACCCTAAACACATTAAAGAAGCCATTCCCTATGGACAAGCCCTCCGTATACACAGGATCTGCTCAGACGAGGAGGAGCGTAACAGACATCTACAGACGCTGAAAGATGCCCTTGTACAAACTTAATATGGCGCTCGACTCATCGATCGACAGTTCCAACGCGCCAGAGCAAAAAACCGCACCGACCTCCTCAGAAGACAAACACGGGACACAACCGACAGAGTAACCTTCATCATCCAGTACTTTGCAGCCTTCATCACGTCATCGATGAAGACGAACACCTTGCCAAGGTCATCCCCATACCCCCACTACTTGCCTTCAAACAGCCGCGCAACCTCAAACAAACCATTGTTTGCAGCAAATTACCCAGCCTTCAGAACAGCGACCACGACACCACACAACCCTGCCATGGCAATCTCTGCAAGACATGTCAGATCATCGACATGGGTACCACCATTACACGTGAGAACACCACCCACCAGGTACGCCGGACATACTCGTGTGACTCAGCCAACGTTGTCTACCTCATACGCTGCAGGAAAGGATGTCCCGAAGCGTGGTACATTGGCGAGACCATGCAGATACTGCGACAATGGATGAACGGACATCGCGTGACAATCACCAGGCAGGAATGTTCCCTTCCAGTCGGGGAACACTTCAGCAGTCATGGGCATTCAGCCTCTGATCTTCGGGTAACCGTTCTCTAAGGCAGCTTTCAGGACGCGCGGCAATGCAAAATCGCCGTGCAGAAACTTATAGCCAAGTTCCGCACATATGAACAAGGGCAGCACGGTAGCACAGTGGTTAGCACAATTGCTTCACAGCTCCAGGGTCCCAGGTTTGAATCCCGGCTTGGGTCACTGTCTGTGTGGAGTCTGCACGTTCTCCCCGTGTGTGCGTGTGTTTCCACCGGGTGCTCCGGTTTCCTCCCACAGTCCAAAGATGTGTAGGTTAGGTGGATTGGCCATGATAAATTGCCCTTAGTGTCCAAAATTGCCCTTAGTGTTGGGTGGGGTTACTGGGTTGTGGGGATAGGGTGGAGATGTGGGCTTGGGTAGGGCGCTCTTTCCAAGAGCCGGTGCAGACTCGATGGGCCAAATGGCCTCCTTCTGTACTGTAAATTCTATGACTAAGGCCTCAACCGGGACCTAGGATTCATGTCACATTTCATTCATCCCCCACCATCTGGCCTGGGCTCGTGAAATCCTACCAACTGTCCTGGCTAGAGACAATTCACACCTCTTTAACCTGGGGTTACCCCAATCTCTGGATCTGTAAAGACTTAATTAGCTGCAAATGCTCGCATTCTAAGCATTGTCTGGCATCTTTGACTTTGTCTATATATATGATTGTGGAACATACCCCTTCATTTACCTGAGGAAGGAGCAGCGCTCCGAAAGCTAGTGATTCGAAACAAACCTGTTGGACTTGAACCTGGTGTTGGAAGACTTCTTACTGTGCTCACCCCAGTCCAACGCCGGCATCTCCACATCAAATAAGTTTGCCAAGCATGACTTACCCATCATAAAACCACGCTGACATTGGTGGATTGAGCTTTGTCTTTCCAAATGTTCAGTCATCTCCTTAATGATTGATTCCAGCAACTTCCCCACCATAGAGGTCAAGCTAATCGGTCTACAGTTTCCCACTTTTTGCCTCTCTCCCTTTTTGAACAGGGGAGTTACATTAGCGTTTTTCCAATCCACCGGGATTCCAGAATCCAGGGAATTCTGAAATATCATAATCAATGCAGCCACTATCTCTGCTGCCACCTCCTTTAATACCCTGAGGTGCAGGCCATCGGGTCCCGGAGACTTATCTGACTTTACTCCCATCAGTTTATTCAATACCGTCTCCCTAGTGATGGTTATTGCACCAAGTTCCTCGGCATTAACTGCAGTTTTGGGACATTGTTTATTATCCTCTACCGGGAAGACAGAGGCAGAATATTTGTTCAGTGTCCCCGCCATCTTTGTGTTCCCCAATAATACCTCGCCAGTATCGTCCTCTAAAGGACCAACATTTATTTTAGCTATTCTCTTCCTCCTTGTATGCTTAGAGAAGCTTTTGGTATCAATGTTTATGTTTGCTGCTAGTTTCCTTTCGTAGCTAAAACTCTAATATGGCACTCTGTCCTCTCTCGCTCAACCTGCATTTGAAATTCTAGCATGCTCTGATCACTCCTTCCAAGAGGACCCTTAATGACAAGGCTATTTAACAACCCTTCTTCGTTACGTTAGACTAAATCAGAAATAACCTGCTCCCTGGTTGGCTCCATAACATATTGCTCTAAAAAACAATCCCTCATACACTCTGAAATCTCCCTCGAGGCTATCTCTGGCAATTTGATTAACCCAATCAATATGCATGTTAAACTCACCCATAATTACCGTTCTGCCCGTCTCACAAATCCTCCTTATTTCTTGGTTTATAATATTTCCCACTTTGGAAGTATTTCTCGGGGGCCTGTAAATTACTCCGCCCAAGGAGTTTTCCCCTTATTTTGTTTTTCCACCCAGATTGATTCAACATCTTGGCCTTAGTGCCAATATCATTTCTTAATAAGGGCTGGTTTAGCTTAGTGGGCTAGATAGCTGCTTTGTGATGCAGAACAAGGCCAGCAGCGTGGGTTCAATTCCCGTACCGGCTTACCCGAACAGGCGCCGGAATGTGGCGACTAGGGGCTTTTCACAGTAACTTCATACTTGTGACAGTAAAAAAATAGGTATAATACAGCCTTGATGTTATCTTTAACCAGTAACGCAACTCCACCTCCTGCTCCATCCTGTCTAACCTTTCGGAATACTGAGTATCGTTGGACATTTAATTCCCAGTACTGGTCCTCCTGCAGCCATGGTTCAGTGATCCCCACCAAATCATACCCATTTGTCTCTATGTGTGCCATCAGCTCATTGAGCGTATTCCAAATACTGCGTGCATTTAGGTACAAGGGGCGGGAGTCTCCGATCCTCCGCGCCAAAATCGCGATCAGCGCGGGGGCAGGGAATGGACGTTGGCGCCAAAATCCAGCACGACGCCACTCCCACGATTCTCCGGTCCTCGAATCACACGCCCGCAGTCTATGCTGCGCAGGTAGGGGGCCATTGACAGAGCCCCCCCCCCCGGCGATTCTTCGGGGACAACTGGCCGAATTCCCGGTTGGGAACGGCTGGTGGCGACTGCGGCTCAGTCTGCGGCCATCCTGGCGGACGGCGGGGGATCCTACACGGGGGGGGGGGGGGGGGCGGGTGGAGGGATCTCACAGACGGCCAGGGGGACGATCGGGCGGCACCAATCCGCAGGCGTGCGTGATCTCGGGGGGGGGGGGGTCTACCTTGAGTTGCCGCTCCGCGGTCCGGGTCTGCCATTGCACACTGTGCGGTCGCCGCCAACCGCCCCCGTGTGCATGCGCGGACTCCTGACTGGACATGCAGGGACCCGTATCCGCAGCCAGAGCTGCGAGGAGCACTCTGGGACTCTGCTAACCCCCTGCAGGTTGGCGAATCACACCCGCGTTTTGACGTAGCCCCATTGTTGTAGAATTCCGCCCAAGGTTTTCAAATAGGTCCGACTGATTTGTCTTTCCCTTGTAGGATTTTCTTGTGCACTATGCTTTTCACACATTCTGACCTCTGTACTAATCTCTGATAACCCTCAGCCTCATTCCCCACTTTCACTCCCCCAGTCACCTTACATTTTCATATTTTACGTTTCCTTTCCTCTCCGTGGTGGTTAGACTGGCCCTGCCTCTGGATCCTATTAACTCCTCACGTGCTGACCTATTCCTATTCCACAATGCAGAAGGAGGTCATTCAGCCCATCGAGTCTGCACCAACCCTCTCAAACAGCAGCCTACCTACGCAAGCCCGCTACCGTTCCCTATCCCCATAACCCTCAAACCCACATCCTGAACACTAAGGGGCAATTCATTATGGCCAACCCAGCTAACCTGCAAATCTTTGGACCTGTGGGAGGAAACCGGAGCACCCGGAGGAAACCCACGCAGACACGGGGAGAATGTGCAAACCCCACAAGGAAGCCCCCCCCCCCCCGGGTCAGAATTGAACCCGGGTCCCTGGTGCTGTGAGGCAGCAGTGTCAACCACTGTGCCACCCACTTTGAAATCTCTCAACACCACTCTTCCCTCAGATGATGGTGAATCTTTGGAATTCTCCATTCCAGAGACTATGGATAACCATTATACTTGTAGTTTTACCATTAGCTGCAATTTCTAAAGTTAGGTTCTTGGCTATTCCTTTACTCTCTGCCCTGTTACTTGTTTTTGGAACTGTATTAAGTTCCCCTGAAGCCTTCCCTACCCCGCCCTCTCCCATAGCTTAAAGTTCTTGTGACCACCCCAGGTATCCTTTATCCATTCATCTTCTTGATTACATGCTGTACCTAGATAGTAACGTTTTGTGAGCACAACAAACCCTCGATCCCTCTGCGTTTCCACTTTCTGCAGGCATTTTCCATTTAAATAATGCTCAGCTTTTTTATTCTTCCTGCCAAAGTGAACAAGTTCACATTATACTCCATCCAGGTGCACACATTAATCTGGGAAGGTGACAGAGTGAGAAGGCTGTTAAACTGGCAGTTTGGATTTTTGAATAAGAGCAACAAATGTTGGAAACTCTACAGTTCATCCAGTATCTGTGGTGAGGAACAGAGTTAATATTTAGATCAATGGCCCTAAATAAGAACGAATTGTAACTGTTTTCATGAAAAGTCAGGATATTGAAACTAAAGTCACTGTAATCCTAGTGACAGTGCATTCTGGAAACTATTGCTCTTTGCATTTATAGTCCGAATAGCAAACGTGTGGACCCCGTGCTTCATTTTCTGTAGAGAGGAGTTGGAGTTTGACCTGGAGAGTGATGGGTGGACAGTTCTCTGCCCAGGAGTGAGTATAGCTTCAGCTTGCTGCTGGAGAGATTCACACACTCGGCTGTAGCTCAGTGTCTGCCCCATGAATCTGTGTGAATTCAGTTTGAATGTTTGGAGTGAGAATCTGGGGCTGTTCAAGGTGTGTTTGGGAGTGACTGAACTCGGAGACCCTGGAAGGCGGGGACTACAATCTGCGTCTTAAAAAAAGGGCAGCTATTTATTTGAGGAGGTTTGCCGCAGGTGCAATGTGACAGATGAGGAGAGAGGCTCAGAGAGTTTGGTGTAGGGTGTGTCTATCCGGGGCTGTTGACTGGCTCCTGCACTGTTAACATTCCAGTGCATTTCCACCTCTCCTGGATCACCTTGAATTAGGAAGGTTGCTGTTTGCCTCCCTGATTAGCAGGATATTTCAAACTAGGTTTGTTTTATGGCACGTCTCCTGCAGGCTGCTGACTGTGAGTGGCAGGAATGGATATGTAAACTCACTCCTGCTTACTCTGTCCCTCCAAATCCACATTATAACCAAACCCCTGATCGTGCATCAGACACTCAGAAACTTCAACAAAAGTAATGAAGTGGATCTTTTCACAGTTGTTGGATCTGCACCATGTGGATCTAGCACACAGTCACTCCCCTTAAATATTTGTGCAGAGTATTCTCCCTTCAGAAACAGCAGTCAGTTGTTGACATAGTTTCTGCTCTGTTTAACCAGCCAACAATAAAAATTCTCCCCTTCTGTCGCTTCCCCTTTTTGCTCCCCCTGTCCTCTACCCCTTCTCCTCTCTACCCCAGCTCTCTACCCCTTCTCCCCTCTACCCCTTCTCTCTACCCCATCTCCCCTCTCCTGCCTTCCCTTCTCTCCCTGCCTGTCCACCTCCTCTTCTCTCTCCCTTTACCACTTCCTCCTCCCTTCCCCTTCTCCCACTTTACCGTCTCCATTTTCCTCCCCACCGCTCCGGCCCCTTCCCAGCATACTCAAGCCTGATATTTTCCTGGCCTCAATGGGATCTCTGAGACGAGCTGAGCAGAGGTGTGGAGCTCCTTCTGCAGGGACAGTGGGGTATTGCAATACTGTGCATGACCAACACTGGGGTTAGACACTGAAAGAATTCAGTGAGATGAGTTGCTCCTTGTACTCTGCCCGTCTAAATTGCACTTTGCTTGGTACCAAGTAGAGAAACTCGGCTAACCTGCTCTCACACAAAACTCATCTGCTGTTTTGTATATATCTAATCTTTTGGAATCACCATACTCAAATATTTACTTACAAACCAGACAGTTTATTATAACACTGCCCCTGTCTGAAAGGTGCAGCAAATCTCAAATTGAAGAAACATAACTTCATACTTCAAATTAATCTAAAGCCTGCCAAACTGTGAGGTGAAAGTGAGCTAATATTTAGAAAGATTCAGCTGCAGGTGTAGTGGGTTTTTAATCCTGCCACGGGCTGTGGGTGTCGCTGGCTGGGCCAGCATTTATTGCCCACCCCTAATTGCCCTTGAATTGAAGTCGTGCTCCGCCATTTCAGGGCAACTAAGGGTCAACCACATTGCTGTGGGTCTGGAGTCTCATGTTGGACAGACCGGGATTTCCTTCCCTACAATTTATAATAATCTTTAATATTGTCACAAGTAGGCTGACATTAACACCGCAATGAAGCTACTGTGAAAAGCCCCTCGTCGCCACATTTTCCTCCCCACCGCTCCGGCCCCTTCCCAGCATACTCAAGCCTGATATGAGGGTACACAGAGGGAGAATTCAGAATGTCCAATTCGATACGCCACCATCTCCATCACCATCGAGTTGGTGTGCACGATTTGCAGGTGGTGTACTGCTCGGTGCTCATGAACTCTCAATCGTGAGACCCTAGCAGGGGTTCAGGCTGAGGCTGCCGCTCCCCCCCCCCCCCCCCCCCCCCCTCCTTCTCCATGCCAGGGGTGCTCAGGGTAGTGTCGCAGTGTGCTGGAGGGGGTGTAACTCTGGACTCTCAGCCGACCCCAGTGGAACCCAGTTGTGATTGACCTAGTGTGGGACTGGAGGCCATTTCCTCCCCATAGTCTCTGATTTATTGCTGATCCCTGAGAAGGTTGTGGCAGATCAGCTCCCTGAAAGGCTGCATGTTGTGTGGTGAGGGTGCTCTCACACCACTGTACAGGAGGGTAACCATTTGATCCAGCAACGTGCAGACGTGGAGTTACCGTCAGGTCTGGAACAGATAAGGATGATGGGTTCCCTCCGCTAAAGGACATGACTGAACCCAGCTGTGTCAATGGCTTCATGGCTACTTTTACTGAGACCAGTTTTTTTAAACTCCAGATTTTGTTTTCCTCCTGAATTCCACAGAATGCCAGAACAGTTACGGTGCAGAAAGAGGCCGTTCAGCCCATCGTGTCTGCTTCTGGCTAAAAAGGAGAAAGAACGAAATCAGCCACTCATTTTCATCCAACTTTCCAGCTCCTGGTGGCGATTCTCCAATATTGGGCCCAGGTGTTCACGTTGGCGTGAACCGGGTCCAGTTACGTCCGATTCAGGCCCCCATAGGGGGGCCAGCACGGTGCTGGAGCGGTTCACACCACTCCAGCCTCCTTTCCGCTGCGCCAACCCACGCATGCGCAGTTGGGCCGTGCCATTCTGCGCATGCGCGGGGGACTTCTTTAGCGCGCCGGCCCCGACTCAACATGGAGTCGGTGTTCAGGGGCCGGCCGCGGCATAAAGTAGGCCCGGCGGGGGGAGAGGCCGGCCCGCCGATCGGTGGGCCGCGATCGCAGGCCAGACCCCATCGGAGGCTCCCCCCCCCCCGGTGAAGGAGCCCCAATCCCTCCCCCACAGGCCTCTCCCTGTTCCCGCACAGAGCGACCAGGGGTGAACGGCGCGGCCAGAGAATCGAGCGGCCGGCGCCGCGCCAAACGTGCAGGCGCAAATGGCGCCTATTCTCCGCACCTCGGAGAATTGCGCACCGGCATCGGGGCGTCGTGGTGCGGTTACGGCAATTCTCCGGCCTGGCTCGGAGAATCCCCCCCCCCCTGTCTATAGCCTTGCAGGTTCCAGCATCTCAGATATAGATCCAGTGACCTTTTGAATGAGTTAAGCGTTCCGGCCTCATCCACCAACTTGGACAGCGAATTCCCGACGCCCAGCACCCTCTGGGTGAAAAGATTTTTCCTCATCTCCCCTCTAATCCTTCTCCCAATCATCTTACATCTGTGTCCGCTGGGAATTGGCCCCTCAGCTTGGGGAAACAGATCTTTCCTGAGTACCCTGTCTAGACCCATATTGTTTTGTACAATTCAGTTAGGTCACCTCTTCTGTTTAAAGGAAGACAATCCAATTTCTCTTCATTGCTGTAATGTTCAAGCCGTGCCAACCTTCTTGTGAATCTCCGCCGCTCTCTCTCCACAGCAATTATGTCCTTCCTGCAATGTGTTAAAACTCCAGCTGTGGCCTCTAACCAGTGTTTTATACAGTTCCATCATTACATCCCTTCTTTTGGATAAAATGCCTCGTCCAATAAAGGAAAGCATTCCATATGCTTCCTTTACCATCTTGTCCGCCTGCCCTGCTACCTTCTGGAACCTGTGGACATGCTCTCCAAGGTACCTCACGTCCTCAACCCCTCTCGATATCTTTCTGCTTATTGTGAATTCCCTTACTTTGTTTTATGAGGGGCACAGACAGAGTGGATAGTCAGAGGCTTTTCCCCAGGGTAGAGGTGTCAATTACTAGGGGGCATAGGTTTAAGGTGCGAGGGGCAAGGTTTAGAGGGGATGTACGAGGCAAGTTTTTTTACACAGAGGGTAGTGGGTGCCTGGAACTCGCTGCCGGAGGAGGTGGTGGAAGCAGGGACGATAGTGACATTTAAGGGGCATCTTGACAAATACATGAATAGGATGGGAATAGAGGGATACGGACCCAGGGAGTGTAGAAGGTTTTAGTTTAGACGGGCAGCATGGTCGGCACAGGCTTGGAGGGCTGAAGGGCCTGTTCCTGTGCTGTACTTTTCTTTGTTCTTTATTCTTTGCTCTTTGCTTGCCCTTCCCAAATGCATTACCTCCTGATTTTCCAGACTGAATTCCATTTGTCACTTCTCTGTTACAAACTATTGATATTATTCAGGAGTTGACAGCTATGCTCTTCACTCTCAATTATACGGCTAATTTTTATGTCAACTACAAATTTCCCAATCATGCTTCCCATATTTAAGTCTAAATCATCAATGCGTGCAACAAACATCAAGGGCCCCAATACTGAGCCCTGTGGGACACCACTGGAAACCGCTTTCCATTCGCAAAACCATCCATTGACCATTGGCCTTTGTTTCCTGTCACCAATATTGGATCCAAGTTGCCACCTTCCCCCGAATCCCATGAGAGCCCACTTTTCTGACCAGTCTACCATGTGTCACCTTGTCAGATACCTCACTGAAACCCATGAACGCAATATCCACCACATTTCCCTCATCAATCCTCCTCCTTATTTCCTCAAAAAAGTGTCACACTTTGAAGACATAATCTTCCCCTAACAAAACCACGCTGACTATTTCTGATCAATCCGCATCTTTTGTAAGTGACGGTTTAACCAGTCTCTCTCAATTCAGTTTCTCAAACTGTGACAATGGAATTTGAAGTGACCTCCCTGGATTATTAGTTCAAGACACCCAGTCGTCTAAACCACCCCGATTATCCTGCTCCTTTTCAGAGATTTCCTTCAGACCGGCCTCTTGTTCTCCCAAGTGATGAATCATTTGAACTGGTCAGGGGCAATATTTATTCAAATGAATTAGTGAGTGCTTGGAGCAGGTCTACAGCAGCTGAGAGATGATTTAGTGAATCGAAGTTGTGGGATGAAGGATTTAAGTGGGACGCAGGTTTGGGAGGAATATTTTGCACAATGTATTTCCTTAACCTTTCCATTTTCAAAAGTAGTTGGATACCACAGCTAAAGACAGCAACTTGCAATTCTGAGGAATCTATTGGGTACCTAAACCTGGCTGGGTATAGCCAGGAATCTGTTTCCGGGTTTATTTTGCTATCCTGAAGCCAGTTTTATTTTGGGATTTGCTCCGTGGGCATCAGAGATTACTGACAAATATATTTTAAATGCAAAATTAATTTTAATGCTGCAGGTTTTTTTTATTCAAATTCATTTTCCGAAACTTGCTGACGGCTACCTGGAATGGGGTTTGTCAGAAAGATTCTGTTCCTAAATTTGCATGTATTGCCCCTGCCCGAGGTAAATGGGAGGAGGCCGTGGTAATGTCACTGGGCTAGTAATCCACAGGCCCAGGTTAATGGGTTCAATTCCCACCCTGGCAATTAATAAATCTGCAATTAAAAGCTAGTCTCAGTAATGGTGACCATGAAACTATCATTGATTGATGTAAAAGCCCATCACTGATGTCCTTTAGGGAAGGAAATTTGCCATCCTTACCTGGTCTGGCCTACATGTGACATCACCATCACCATTCCTGGGTAAGTCCTGTCCCACCAATAGGACAGACCCTGCAGGGGTGATGTCCCAGACACCACCACCACCGTCACCATCACCACCACCATCACCATCACCATCACCGTCACCATTCCTGGGTAAGTCCTGTCCCACCAATAGGACAGACCCAGCAGGGGTGATGGCATGGCAGTATTCAGTTGGGAGGGATAGATGCTTCCTACAGGATCTGGGAGAGGGAGGAGGCCGAGAGGTTTCGGGATTTGTTCATGGAGGGTAAGCTTGCTGGGCTGGAGGAGTCGGTGAAGAAGCTCCAGATTCTGGGAGGGAATGTTTTTAGCTATTTGCAGCTACGGAACTTTGTGCGAAAGGAATTCTCGTCATTTCCTGGGTTTCCGGCGCCTTCACTTCTGGACGAGGTGCTGTCTTTCTTTTTATATATTTTTAGTTTAAAGTACCCAATTATTTTATTTCCAATTAAGGGGAATTTAACGTGGCCAATCCACCCACCCTGCACACCTTTACATTGTGGGGTGAGACCCATGCAGACACGGGGAGAATGTGCAAACTCCATATGGACAGTGACCCGGGGCCGGGATTGAACCTGGGTCCTCGGTGCCATGAGGCAGCAGGGCTAACCCACTGGGCCATGGTGCTGCCTCTAAGGGGCTGTCTTTGGATGAGATAGGGGAATGGAGAATATCAGATATATATGGGCAGTTGAGGGAGAGGGCGTCACTGGAGGAGGTAAAGGTAAAATGGGAGGAAGAGGTGAGTTTTGCTTTTGAGGGGGCGTGTGGAGCGAGGTTCAATTCTACTTCCTTGTATGCAAGACTGTGTCTGATTCGGTTTGAAGTGGTTCATAGGGCGCGCATAACTAGGGCACGATTGAGTGGGTTCTTTCTATGTAGCAGAGGACCGATGTGAGTGTTGCTCAAAGGGTCCGGCGCACCCACTCGCATGTTTTGGTCTTGCCCCAAGTTGGTTAAATTCAGGGCTTTCTTCAAAACAATTGCGGAGATTTTGGAGTGTAAGACTTGCCAGAATTGCAGGAGCCAATGAAGGCCATGGTCTTCTTTTGAACAAGTTGAGTGAATGGCAGATGCCGTATTATGTGGATAAATGCGAGGTTATCCACTTTGGTAGCAAACACAAGAAGGCAGACTATTATCTGAATGGCCGTAAATGAGGAGAGGGGAGTGTGCAGCGGGACCTGGGTGTCCTTGTGCACCAGTCGCTGAAGGTAAGCATGCAGGTGCAGCAGGCGGTAAAGAAGGCTAATGGTATGTTGGCCTTCATTACGAGAGGATTCGAATACAGGAGCAGGGATGTCTTGCTGCAATAATACAGGGCCTTGGTGAGGCCACACCTGGAGTATTGTGAACAGTTTTGGTCTCTTATCTGAGGAAGGATGTTCTTGCTCCAGAGGGTGTGCAGTGAAGGTTTACCAGAGTGAATCCTGGGACTGACGTATGAGGAGAGGTTGAATTGGTTAGCATTGTATTCACTTGAGTTTCGAAGAATGAGAGGGGGATCTCATAGAAGTAAGGATGAACAACAACAACACCTCCTCCACGATAGTCCTCAATACCGGGGTTCTGCAAGGCTGCGTACTTAGCCCCCTACTCTACTCCCTGTACACACACGACTGTATTGCAAGATTTGGCTCCAACTCCATCTACAAGTTTGCTGCGACATGACCATAGTGGGTCGGATCTCGAACAACAATGAATCAGAGCACAGGAGGGAGAATCTAGTGGAGTGGTGTAAGAACAACAATCTCTCTCTCAATGTCAGCAAAACTAAAGAGCTGGTCATTAACTTCAGGAAGCAAAGTACTGTACACACCCCTGTCAGCATCAACGGGGACGAGGTGGAGATGGTTGACAGCTTCAAATTCCTAGGTGTGCACATCACCAAAAATCTGTACTGGTCTACCCATGTCGATGCTACCACCAAGAAAGCACAACAGCGCCTTTACTATCTCAGGAAACTAAGGAAATTAAATGTAAATCGTTTATTGTCACAAGTAGGCATCAAATGAAGTTACTGTGAAAAGCCCCTCGTCACCAAATTCCGGCGCCTGTTCGGGGAGGCTGGTACGGGAATTGAACCGTGCTGCTGGCCTGCCTTGGTCTGCTTTCAAAGCCAGCGATTTAGCCATGCCACATACATAGATACATAGAAGATAGGAGCAGGAGGCGACCTTTTGGCCCTTCGAGCCTGCTCCGCCATTCATCACAATCATGGCTGATCATCCAACCCAATATCCAATTGTAATGACTTAGGCCACGCCTTTGAGATTGGCCAATTGGAATATGAGTTCACTGATTAGTGGCCCATTCAGGGAACCCCTTTCTCTGTATAGAACAGGGAATGTCAGGAGGCGGGTCTCGCTCAGATGGGGGTGTTCACCATGGTCGGGGGATTTGTTGGAATTTCTGCATTTGGAACAGGGAAAGTACGCTGTAAGGGGATTGGAGGAGGCGTTTTCCTCCAGGTGGCTACCGATCATCACCTTTCAGACTGTCGTCAGCAGTTGTTTGGGCAAGGGGGGGGGGGGGGAGAATTATCGGGAGGGCTCTGAGTAATTATGGGAATGGTGAAGCTGGATTGTGGGGATAGTTTGATAAAAATCTGTATGATTCTGTTTGACCCTTTTCTGTTATAAATTGAAAATTTTCTGAATAAAAATATTTTTATAAAAAGTTGAGAGGGATTGTATTGTGCTGAAGGAGAATGGAGTAAACACTTTAATACCCTGGTTAGAATAACATGTTCATTCTTGTCTCCAGCTAATATTCTAGTTTCACAGAGTCCTGCTCCCTTTGCTTTGAACCATCATAGACTTTAATTCCTGTTTACACATTAACCAAGATTCTTCACAGTGATGCAATGTATTTACAATGTAGAAAGGCCACTCAGTCCAAATGCTCCATGTTGGTGTTTATGCTTCACATGCGTTCCCTCAACCCCTCTTCAACTCCTCCTATCAGCACATCATCCTTGTGTGTTTCGTGAACCTGCCCTTAAATATATTCAGCTCAGCCACTCCCTGTGGGAGCGAGTTCCACATTTTCACCACTGGGTGTGAAGTTTCTCCGCAAATTCCCAATCAGACTTATTAATGACTACTATTCATCTCTCTTACTTCTGGGGCTGGATTCTCTGTCCCGCCGTGCTACATTTCAGTTTCACCCCACCAGCGGGATGCCCCGTTACCCCGGCCGGTCAATGGGACAGCCCCCATGCCGTCGGGAAACGCCCCGGGCTGTCGGCAAAATGGAGCATCGTACCGGTGGGGTGATCAGTCTCCCAAAGTGAGAACATTCTTTTTCTTCATTTACCCTCTCAAATCCTTTTGTAATCTTAGAGACATCTGATAGGCCACCTCAAATCTTCTCTCACCTGGAGACAAGACATCTGTCAGCGGGTTCCTCCGTCGGCGGTTTCTCTGTCGGCAGTTCCTCTGTCGGCGGTTCCTCCGTCGGCGGGTTCCTCTGTCGGCGGGTTCCTCTGTCGGCGGGTTCCTCTGTCGGCGGGTTCCTCCGTCGGCGGGTTCCTCCGTCGGCGGGTTCCTCTGTCGGCGGGTTCCTCTGTCGGCGGTTCCTCTGTCGGCGGGTTCCTCCGTCGGCGGTTTCTCTGTCGGCAGTTCCTCTGTCGGCGGGTTCCTCTGTCGGCGGGTTCCTCTGTCGGCGGGTTCCTCTGTCGGCGGGTTCCTCTGTCGGCGGGTTCCTCTGTCGGCAGTTCCTCTGTCGGCGGGTTCCTCTGTCGGCGGGTTCCTCTGTCGGCGGGTTCCTCTGTCGGCAGTTCCTCTGTCGGCGGGTTCCTCTGTCGGCGGGTTCCTCTGTCGGCGGGTTCCTCTGTCAGCGGTTCCTCTGTCGGCGGGTTCCTCTGTCGGCGGTTCCTCTGTCGGCGGTTCCTCTGTCGGCGGGTTCCTCTGTCAGCGGTTCCTCTGTCGGCGGGTTCCTCTGTCGGCAGTTCCTCTGTCGGCGGGTTCCTCTGTCGGCGGTTCCTCTGTCGGCGGTTCCTCTGTCGGCGGGTTCCTCTGCCGGCGGGTTCCTCTGTCGGCGGGTTCCTCTGTCGGCGGGTTCCTCTGTCGGCGGGTTCCTCTGTCGGCGGGTTCCTCTGTCGGCGGGTTCCTCTGTCGGCGGGTTCCTCTGTCAGCGGCTCCTCTGTCGGCGGGTTCCTCTGTCGGCGGGTTCCTCTGTCGGCGGGTTCCTCTGTCAGCGGCTCCTCTGTCGGCAGTTCCTCTGTCGGCGGTTCCTCTGTCGGCGGGTTCCTCTGTCGGCGGGTTCCTCTGTCGGCGGTTCCTCAATCAGCGGTTCCTCTGTCGGCGGGTTCCTCTGTCGGCAGTTCCTTTGTCGGCGGTTTCTCTGTCGGCGGGTTCCTCTGTCGGCGGGTTCCTCTGTCGGCAGTTCCTCTGTCGGCGGGTTCCTCTGTCGGCGGTTCCTCTGTCGGCGGTTCCTCAATCAGCGGTTCCTCTGTCGGCGGTTCCTCTGTCGGCGGGTTCCTCTGTCGGCAGTTCCTCTGTCGGCAGTTCCTCTGTTGGCGGGTTCCTCCGTCGGCGGGTTCCTCTGTCAGCGGCTCCTCCGTCGGCGGGTTCCTCTGTCGGCGGGTTCCTCTGTCGGCGGGTTCCTCTGTCGGCGGGTTCCTCTGTCGGCGGGTTCCTCTGTCGGCGGCTCCTCTGTCGGCGGTTCCTCTGTCGGCGGGTTCCTCTGTCGGCGGGTTCCTCCGTCGGCGGGTTCCTCCTTCGGCGGGTTCCTCCTTCGGCGGGTTCCTCCTTCGGCGGGTTCCTCTGTCGGCGGTTCCTCTGTCGGCGGGTTCCTCTGTCGGCGGGTTCCTCTGTCGGCGGGTTCCTCCGTCGGCGGGTTCCTCCGTCGGCGGGTTCCTCTGTCGGCGGGTTCCTCCTTCGGCGGGTTCCTCTGCCGGCGGGTTCCTCTGTCGGCGGGTCCTCTGTTGGCAGGATCCTCTGTCGGCGGGTTCCTCTGTCGGTGGTTCCTCTGTCGGCGGGTTCCTCTGTCGGCGGGTTCCTCTGTCGGCGGTTCCTCTGTCGGCGGTTCCTCTGTCGGCGGGTTCCTCTGTCGGCGGGTTCCTCTGTCGGCGGTTCCTCTGTCGGCGGGTTCCTCTGTCGGCGGGTTCCTCTGTCGGCGGGTTCCTCTGTCGGCGGTTCCTCTGTCGGCGGTTCCTCTGTCGGCGGGTTCCTCTGTCGGCGGGTTCCTCTGTCGGCGGTTCCTCTGTCGGCGGTTCCTCTGTCGGCGGGTTCCTCTGTCGGCGGGTTCCTCTGTCGGCGGTTCCTCTGTCGGCGGTTCCTCTGTCGGCGGGTTCCTCTGTCGGCGGGTTCCTCTGTTCATAGAACATAGAACAGTACAGCACAGAACAGGCCCTTCGGCCCTCAATGTTGTGCCGAGCCATGATCACCCTACTCAAACCCACGTATCCACCCTATACCCGTAACCCCCTTAAACTTACTTTTATTAGGACACTACGGGCAATTTATCATGGCCAATCCACCTAACCCGCACATCTTTGGACTGTGGGAGGAAACCGGAGCACCCGGAGGAAACCCACGCACACACGGGGAGGTGTGCAGACTCCACACAGACAGTGACCCAGCCGGGAATTGAACCTGGGACCTTGGAGCTGTGAAGCATTTATGCTAACCACCATGCTACCGTGCTGCGGATCCCGCCGACAGAGGAACCCGCCGACAGAGGAACCGCCGACAGAGGAACCCGCCGACAGAGGAACCCGCCGACAGAGGAACCCGCCGACAGAGGAACCGCCGACAGAGGAACCGCCGACAGAGGAGCCGCCGACAGAGGAGCCGCTGACAGAGGAGCCGCTGACAGAGGAACCCGCCAACAGAGGAACCCGCCGAAGGAGGAACCCGCCGAAGGAGGAACCCGCCGACAGAGGAACCCGCCGACAGAGGAACCCGCCGACAGAGGAACCGCCGACAGAGGAGCCGCCGACAGAGGAACCCGCCGACAGAGGAACCCGCCGACAGAGGAACCCTGCTGCCCCATCCTCTGTCGGCGGGTTCCTCCTTCGGCGGGATCCTTCGCCCCGCCGGCTACGCACCGACGCCCGCGGGTTTCCCGACAGTGTGGGGGTGGCCACAATGGGAAACCCCATTGGCCGGCTGCCGGGACAGAGAATCCTGCTGCCGATGGGGGAGCGCTGCTCAGGAAATCGGGGTTGGGGACGGAGAATCCCGCTCCCACCTTTCCCGATAGGTATAATATCTTCGTTCTGGTATCATCCCAGTAAATCTATTTTTGTACCTTCTTCAATGGCTCCATGTATATTTTATAATGTGGAGACCAGAACTGTTTACAGTGTTGCACGTGTGGTCTAACCACTGCTCGATACAAGCTTAACATAAGTTGAACATAACTTCTCTGCTTTTCAATTAAGGTTAATTTAAGGTTTTATTTTAATTAAAGGTTTTATTTTAGTGACTCGATCTTGAAACCATGGGAGTGTGTAATGTGAAGCAGCTCCAAGTGATTCATCAACTTTGGTTGATAAATAACTTGTGATATTTCTCCACTCCCCCAGCACACATCCCCTGTCCATCTCTAACAAGATGTAATATTTAATCCTGCAAGTTTGTGTGCAAGGAAATTTTGCAACTTTGCACATTTTAAAGATCAGATCAGATCATTATAAGAAAGCTGACACGCACACACAGGCCCCTGGGTTTGAAACCTGTTGTGTAAGTTTGTTCATTTAGCCCAACGCCTGCAGTAGATTCTTCATTCACTCTGCACGCACTGGAAATACCACATTAACAATGCCGTCTCTTGTAATGAGCTGCTGTCATAGGTTTCATTTATAAATGGCTGTTGAGTAAAAGCTCCCCCCCCCCCAAAAAAAAACAGCCCACTAAACAGGCCGTCAATCTCTGGGATTGAAATTGAAAAAATTGAAAATTGAAAATTGAAAATCGCTTATTGTCACGAGTAGGCTTCAATGAAGTTACTGTGAAAAGCCCCTAGTCGCCACATTCCGGCGCCTGTCCGGGGAGGCTGGTACGGGAATCGAACCGTGCTGCTGGCCTGCTTGGTCTGCTTTAAAAGCCAGCGATTTAGCCGAGTGAGCTAAACCAGCCCCTAGAGATCAATCTCTAATCTCCAAAGTCAAGCAGCAATTCCAGAGAAATTTAAATGCATAAATCTAAACAGCTCCAAACATTCCTTCAATATTGTATCCAAGATGCGTGTGGAGTAATGGGCTGGAATCTGAGCCAGTGTGATTGCACAGGCACTGAAATGTGCTGCATACTCATTGAAGATAACTGGAGGGTCGAGGACACTCGAGCCGCTATTTTTTTGAGCTATATACGTCGTCTGCCCTGCCTTTCTGATTTTTCACCCGCCTGACTAAAGCTCACAGCAACCAGATCTCTGCCATGGGCAATCAGCCCTTGGTTTTCAACTTCTTTATGCATCAAAACAACAAGTGGTCCAGTGTGAAGGTTCGCGTTACATTGCTCTCTGCGTCACTGATTAGCCAAAAGCTTGTTGTTGGGATCTTGCTGTGTTTGGAAGGGCTCCCATGCTTTATCAGTTACTAAAGTTTGGAGCTGGCTACTGTAAGGAGTAATTGAAGTGAATAATAGCACTAATGCGTTTAAGGGGAAGCAGAACAACTCTTTAAAAAAATTATTTCACATTGATGGCTAGGCCGGGATTTGCTGTTCATTCTGAGTTGCCTTTGAGAAGGTGGTGATGGGGAGGCATGGTTCCGCTGTTAGCACTGCTACCTACGGTGCCAGGTTCGATCCTGGCTCTGGGTCACTGTCCGTGTGGATTTTGTACATTCTTCTAGTGTCTCACACCCACAACCCAAACTTCTTCACCGACTCCTCCAGCCCAGCAAGCTTACCCTCCATGACCAAATCCCGAAACCTCTCGGCCTCCTCCCTCTCCCAGACCCTGTGGGACAAATCCATCCCAGCCGGTATAAATCTACGCTTGGGACATCATTTCATGGTTTTCAAATCTTTCCTCATGTTATATCTAATTGCGAAACACAGTTGAGTGCAACTGTATCAAGTTTCCCTTCTGGGATTCAGAATCACCCAGCATTTGCCATCAGCCATGCTCTTACCAATGGAGCTTCTTGAGTATTGTTGGAGCTGTACACATCCAAACAGGTGGAGAGTATTCCATTACACTCCTGACTTGTGCCTTGTGGATGGTGGGCAGGCTTTGGGGGGTCAGGAAGTGAGTTACTCGCTGTAGCATTCACAGCCCTTGACCTGTTCTTGGAGCTACAGTATTGATAGGGTTAGTTCCAGTTCAGTTTCTGGTCAGTGGAAGCCCAAAGGATGTTGATAGTGGGAGATTCAGCACGACAGCCCCATTGAATGTCACGGACGATGGCTGGATTCTCTCTTGTTGGGGATGGTCATTGTCTGGCTTCTCTGGCACAAATCTAACTTCCCACTTACCAGCCCAAGCCTGGGTGTTGGCCAGGATGTGCCGCATATCAACATGCTTCAGTATCTGAGAAGTTACAAATGGTGTTGAGCATTGTGTGATCATCAGCGAACATCCCCACGTCTGACCTTATGAAAGAGGAAAGGTCAATGATGAAGGTCTACCCCATATCCTCAGACTGTGATCCCTGGTTCTGGACACCCCACCATTGGGTACTCTAAATTTAAAAAAAAAGAGAAGGTGGTTGTGAGCTGTTGCAGACCATGTGCTGTAGGTACATCCTACCAGGAGGGAATGGATGGCTGTACTGCTAGTCTCAGGTGGGCTGGGTGGGAGGAAGCTGGTGGGCAGCCAGAATAAACCAATTGGGCCAAATGTATGGTTCTCACTATGAATCCATCTCAATGCAAAGTAAAGTCATTCATTTATTTTATAAAATGCTGTGAGGTGTTTTTTGGAGAGAGATGATAACGTTCTGTGGTTTCCATTGTTCAATTGGGAACAACAATCCTGAAAGATCCACAGAATCCACCCACCCATTTTCCCAGATACCTCATATAATGCACACTGTCCACAGCAAATGGTGCACCGCACTTCACACACTGTCTGGATCAATGATCTGGCGATATGAGTTTTCATGTACTATTGATCCGTTGAGCTGCTCGCAGAAAAATACTTTTCACTGTACCTTGGTACACGCAACAATAAACAAATCCAAATACCACTTCAGCAGTTGTTGTTTTATATTGACTGCATTAAATAAAACAATAAATACTAGAATCAGTGATGGTGATTATGAAATGATTCAATTATTGCAAAATCCAACAAGTTCACTAAAGTTCTGTCTTCACATGGAGGATACCCTCCATTAGATTGGATTGGATTGGATTTGTTTATTGTCACGTGTACCGAGGTACAGTGAAAAGTATTTTTCTGCGAGCAGCTCAACAGATCATTCAGTACATGGGAAGAAAAGGAAATAAAAGAAAATACATAATAGGGCAACACAAGGTACCCTAACCCTAACCCTAACTGGAATAGCCATTTAAATACTCTGGTTGTAAGAGCAGGTCAGAGGCTCAGAATCCTACAGCGAGTAACTCACCTCCTGACCCCCCAAAGCCTGTCCACCATCTACAAGGCACAAGTCAGGAGTGTAATGGAATACTCTCCACTTGCCTGGGTGAGTGCGGCTCCAACAGCACTTAAGGAAGCTCAACACCAGCCATGACATAGCAACCTTTTGGATTGGCACCCCAGCCACCTCCTTAAACATTGCCTCCTCCACCACTGACATACAGTCGCAGCCGTGTGTACCATTTACAAGATTCACTGCAGCAACTCACCAAGGCTGGTCCCATCAGTACCTTCCAAACCTGAAACCTCTACCATCTAGAAGGACAAGGGCAAAATAAACACATGGGAACCCCATCACCTGGAGGTTCTCCTCCAAGCCACTCAACATCCTGACTTGGAAATATGTCACCGTTCCTTCACTGTCGCTGGGGCAGCGTCCTGAAACTCCCTCCCTAATAGCACTGTGGATGTACCTGCACTTACAGAGGTTCAAGAAGGCCACCTTCTGAAGGGCAATTAGGGAAGGGATGCTCCCTTCTTGAGAATGAATAAAAAGTCATCTCTGTAATGGGTGACATGCTGCTGGAACCTGAGAAATTCAGTTCCTGCCTTGTGCCTGCCCCGATTTCAGGATGAGCATCAATAGTGTGCATTAGGATATTGAGCAAAGGTTAATGATCAAAGCTCACTGCCCTGCCTGAGTTACTGGCTAAACCCTGTCAATGTAAACCACAGGAGGTTACAATGATGTGAAGGAGTTGGCAGCCCTTAGGATGAAAGCCCTTCTGACCATGAAGAGGGCCATTGAGCTGGGGAGATGGTAACCTGCTCATATACAGGCTTCTTCATGGAAGTCCTTCTTCTCACCCTTGCCCCTCACCTGAGGTGTGGGGACCCTCACCTGAGGTGTGGTGATCCTCAGGTTAACTCACCGCCAGTCAGCTCCCCCTCCCCTCAAAGGGGAAAGCAGCTTCTGGTCACCTGGGACTGTGGTGACTTTACTTCCATGTACTGAGAATGGAGAGAGAGAGATCAGCACATCCCAGATTCCACAAACCCCTCATATTACTCTTGCTTCAGCTGTACTTTTGATTTTTCTTTTTGCTCCTTGGACTGAATTTGGCTGAGTGTGTGAGGATCAGTTTGCAGGAGAGTCCCCTTTACACAGCCAATGTGGAGGCTGCAGGGTTGTGAATTCCTGGAATGGATTCTATGAATTGTTGGAAGAGTTTATTTTTCCTCTTGTTAACTTCTGACCTGTGTCCTCGCCGCTGTCACTATTTATTCTGGAGGTGGGAGAGAGGAGCAGAGACAGAGAGAGGCAACCGAACCCCATCCGCTGTCATCTCCCAGCTTCCTTGAATTAACCCTCCGGAATTGTGTCTGCTCAGAAATATCACCACAACAAACAGCAAATCAGTAAAACTGGCGGGTTTCTTGTTACGGAGGTGGGTGTTTCACTGTCACATTCCATCTATTGGCCCATCCAGGAACTGGCCAACTTCCAGACGAGGTTAACAGAGTTCATGTGCGACTGGATTGAACTCAACGCCCTGTTGCTGGGACTTGAGCAACTCCTGTGGGCTGGGCTGGGCTGCTTCTCACAGTCCACATTCATGTGTGAGATTGAGGAATACATATTCATACTTGTGCTTTACAGCCTGCAAGAAATCATTTTCTGATGAACACATCAAATGTTCCCATCCACAGAGAAAATGTTTTGTACTGTTTTCCACTGAGTGGAAACATGAATTGGTTCAAGGGCAGGATTCTCCCTGTCTGCTCTGTATCCCCTCGCCCCACTGTTTGGGCAGCCAATGCCCCCCCCCCCCCCCCCCCCCTCCCCTCCGTGAATGTGAATATTCACTTGGTCATGTCTGACTGTGAGAGCCAATGTTGTTGTGGTTTGCTGGGTGACAATTAACTCTTCTGTCCGTCTGTCACTTAATAAAGGCAAAGTGTGCAGAGTCCACCTTCTGATTCACTCTGCAATGCATTTGGGACCAGCTGTTCCACTGCAGTGAAACCACAGGTCATACATTGTGATGGCCTCTCAGCCCCCACTCTTTTCTCTCTCTCACTGCAGAGCAGGTTTGGTTAGTCAGGTGTTAGAGGATTAAATGTTGAGCTAGCCGGACTTTGTTCTCTTTGTCTGGTTCGAAAGGCAATGCTCACATCGACAACATTAAAACAATACTTTCAGAAGATATCAGAGTCAGTGGGGAGGGTAAAATGCTTGTCACTGAAACATGATGCCCTGCTTTAACCAAACTTGCCTCTGGTAATACAATCCAGTCTGCTGAATGGCTGCAGTGTGCCACCTGCTTTATACGGAATGACCAATAGGCGAATGCCAAGAGGCCAAACAGTTTCTCATTAGATGAATTTACGGAATGTTATAATTTCTGGTCTCGCATCAGGAACGGCCTGATTGGGAATACTGCTCTGGAACTTGGCTAAGATCTAAGGGCAGCACGTAGCATAGTGGTTAGCACAATTGCTTCACAGCTCCAGAGTCTCAGGTTCGATTCCCGTCTTGGGTCACTGTCTGTGCGGAGTCTGCACATTCTCCCCGTGTGTGCGTGGGTTTCCTCCGGGTGCTCCGGTTTCTTCCCACAGTCCAAAGATGTGCAGGTTAGGTGGATTGGCCATGATAAATTGCCCTTAGTGTCCAAAATTGCCCTTAGTGTTGGGTGGGGTTACTGGGTTATGGGGATAGGGTGGAGGTGTGGACCTTGGGTAGGGTGCTCTTTCCAAGAGACGGTGCAGACTCGATGGGCCAAATGGCCTCCTTCTGCACTGTAAATTCGATGATTCTAGTGCAGGAACAAGCGTGTGTTCAGGTGCAATGCTTTATCCTGTCAGCTTGGATCTTGTATGGCTCTTTGGTGGGCACATGAATTGGATACACTTTGAATCGTTCTTTGGGCAGCACGGTGGCGTAGTGGTTAGCATTGCTGCCTTGCGGTGCTGAAGACCCGGGTTCGATCCCGGCTCTGGGTCCCTGTCTGTGTGAAGTTTGCACATTCTCCCCATGTCTGTGTGGGTTTCACCCCCAAAACCCAAAGATGTGCAGGGTAGGTGGATTGGCCACACTAAATTGCCCCTTAATTGGAATAAATAATTGGGTGCTCTAAATTGAAAAAAAAAAATTGAATCTGTTTTTGGAGTAAGGAGATGGATTAAGGGCTTTCCCCTGTCCACTCTGCAAACTGCCTTTAGAACTCTGAGAAAGGAATAATATTGAAAAGAAAAGAAAACATCAGAAGAACATAAGAAGATACTTCAGATCGGATCTCAAACAACAATGAGTCAGAGTTCAGGAGGGAGATAGAGAACCTAGTGACATTCTGCAACAACAATCTCTCCCTGAGCGTCAGCAAAATTAAAGAGCTGGTCATTGACTTCAGGAAGCAATGTATCGTACACACCCCAGTCTGTATCAACGGGGCCGAGGTGGAGATAGTTGACAGCTACTCTTAGGTGTACACATCACCAACAATCTGTCCTGGTCCACCCACTGCGACACTACGACCAAGAAAGCACAACAGCGCCTACACTTCCTCAGGAAACTAAGGAAATTTGGCATGTCCACACTGACTCTTACCAATTTTTACAGATGCTCCATAGAAAGCGTCCTATCGGGCTGCATCACAGCCTGGTATGGCAACTGCTCGGCCCAAGATCGTAAGAAACTACAGAGAGTCGTAAACAAAGTCCAGTCCACCATGCAAACCTGCCTCCCATCTAGTGACTCTGTCTCCACCTCCCGCTATCTTGGGACAGTGGGCAGCATAATCAAAGACTCCTCCTGCCCGAGTTCTTCACTCTTCCAATCTCTTCTATCGGGCAGCAGATACAGAAGTCTGAGAACACGCTCAAAAACAGAATCAAAAACAGCTTCTTCCCTGCTGTTACCAGACTCCTGAATGACCCTCGTATGGACTGAACTGATTGCTTCACACATCTTCTCTGCTGAGTAGTACTACACTCCGTATGCTTCACCCGATGTCCATGTCTATGTATTTACATTGCATATTTACCGTATGTCCAATGTTTTTCATGTATGGAATGATCTGTCTGAACTACGCAGAACATTACTTTTCACTGGCCCTCGGTACACGTCACAATAAATTTAAATCTAAATCTAATCTCCTCAGCGCCCCTAAATTCCCAAAATATCGAGCTTGCATGATCAGTTTGCAATGATTTTCTGACGACAGTTGAACTTTCTCACCAAGTGCCAATAGTTGTATCTGTGGCTTTAATCTCCAAGATACCATGCTTAACGAATCTGGTACCTTATGAATGTGGAAACTACTCTGACCATCAGAATGAGATCTTGCTAATAATATCGTACACCATATTGCATGGCTGGAATAAACTTCTCACAAGATTGTTTCATGTGCCAGGGGCCCTGAAACTCACTTGGTCCTACTTATGGGGTGCCTTGCTTGCCTGTTACAACTGTTCTCTCTGCGGACTGCCATTAGCACTCTTTCCCCTTGGTTTCTGTGGCCATTAGCACCCGGTTTCCCTGGGTTTCTGTGTCTATGACTCATCTTTCATTCTCACTCCACAGTATAAATATTTCCCACTCTCTCTGTCTGTTAGCTTTGACAAAGAGTCATCGGACTCGAAACGTTAGCTCTTTTCTCTCCCTACAGATGCTGCCAGACCTGCTGAGATTTTCCAGCATTTTCTCTTTCGGTGCCTGTTACAATGTTCTTTAAATCTATCCAGAGTCCTGACATCAATCCATTTCGCCTATTGATCTGTAAGGAAATACCTCCTGCCACCTGTCTCAAAATTGTTCTTGCCAAGAAGGGCATGCCATTTGCACGTTTAAAATTCCAGGGTCAGCAGCTTTGGTAGCTCGGTTTCTCAACATCAGTCACTCAGGTTCCTTCAAGAATAAGCTTGTAGTCTTGGCTATGGTCAGAACAGTGATGGTTTCACTGGCCAAGATGTTTAGCTGTGCATCTGACTGAGAATGGAATAGTGTAGGTCAGATAGGCTTCAGATGGTTTCACGGGTCGGCGCAACATCGAGGGCCGAAGGGCCCGTACTGCGCTGTAATGTTCTATGTTCTATGTCCAGGTAGCTGTAGCCATCTTTGGTGCAGTGGAGGTTACATTTGGAATATGAGCAATATGAGCTGGGTCACATTCATTTCCCCACTCTAATTCCTTTCAGAACATTGTAGTTAGCTTCATGGTGTGGGCATTGGCAAATTAGTTGTTTTTCTTTTAATAACAGTCAACAGCTTGTATTTATCCAGTGTCTAGAATGCAGTAAATTGCCCAAAGGCATTTCACACGATTGTAGTTAGACATAATGGGGCTATTTGATCAGGTAATCAAAAGAAGTGCGTAATGCAGCAACTTAATAAAAGCAAATTACTGCGGATGCTGGAATCTGAAACGAAAGAGAAAATGCTGGAAAATCTCAGCAAGTCTGGCAGCATCTGTAGGGAGAGAAAAGAGCTAACGTTTCGAGTCCGATGACTCTTTGTCAAAGCTTTGACAAAGAGTCATCGGACTCGAAACGTTAGCTCTTTTCTCTCCCTACAGATGCTGCTAGACTTGCTGAGATTTTCCAGCATTGTCCCTTTCGTTATGGAGCAACTTAACGGGGCTGGAGAGGTTGAGGAGGAGATGGTGGAGTAGTGGGATGTCATTGGCTGAGTAATCAAGAGACCCAGGCTATGCCCTACAGACATTTGTTCAAATCCCAAGGCAAGTTCTAGAGCACAAGTCTTCAGGACTGTTGCCAGAATGTTGTCAGGGGCCATAATCTTTGCAGTATCCAGCGCCTTCAGCCATTTCCTGACATCACGTGGAGTGAATCATATTGGCCGAAGACTGACATCTGTGATGCTGGGGACCTCTGGAGGAGACCGAGATGGATCATCCACTCGGCACTTCTGGCTAAAGATTGTTGCGAATGCCTCAGCCTTGTCTGTTGCTGGCTTCCTCCATCAGTGAGGATGGGGATATTTGTGGAGCCTCCTCCTCCAGTGAGTTGTTTAATTGCCCACCACCATTCATGGCTGGATGTGGCAGGACTGCAGTGTTTAGATCTTATCTGTTGTATGAGGGCTGACTGCTTCCGCTGTTTGGTACACAAGTAATCCTGTGTTGCAGCTTCACCATTTTTCGGTATGCATGATGTTGTTCCTGGCATGCTGTCCTGCTCTCTTCATTGAACCAGGGTTGACCCCCTGGCTGGGTGGTAATGGTAGAGTGGGGGATATGCCGAGCCATGAGGTTACAGATTGTGGCTGAATATAATTCTGCTGCTGCTGATGGCCCACAGCACCTCATGGATGTCCTGAGTTGCGAAATCTGTTCAAGACTATCCCATTTAGCACGGTGGTCGTGCCACACAACACGATGGAGGGTATCCTCAATGTGAAGACGGGACTTTATCTCCACAAGGATTGTGTGGTGGTCACTCCTACCGATGCTGTCATGGACAGATGTTACAGTGATGAGCAGGTTTGTGAGGAAGCATTCTGGTTGGTTTTTCACTGTTGTTGATTCCCTCACTAACTACTGAAGACCAGGTCTAGCAGCTATGTCCTTCAGGACCCGGCAAGCTGGTCATTCATGGTACCGAGCACCGAGCCACTCTTGGTGATGGACATTGAGGTCCCCCACCCAGAGTATATTTTGCTCTCTTGGTATCCTCATTACTTCCTCCAAGTGGTGTTCAGCATGGAGGAGTACTGATTCATCAGGAGACGGGATGGGGAGTAGTTGATGCCAAAACATTGGATATATTCAAGAGGCGGCTGGATATAGCACTCGGGGTGAAAGTCATCAAAGGTTATGGGGAGAAAGCAGGATTAGGCTATTGAGTTAGATGATCAGCTATGATGGTGATGAATGGCGGAGCAGGCTCAAGGAGCCAAAAGGCTGCCTCCTGCTCCTATCTTCTATGTATCAATGTACTCGGAGGAAACCCACGCAGACACGGGGAGAACATGCAAACTCCACACAGACAGTGACCCAAGCTGGGAATCGAACCAGGATCCCTGGGGCTGTGAAGCAGCAATGTGCTAAATCTGCCTTTTTGTTTTTGCTAGCAAAGTGGATAACCTAACATTTATCCAAATTATATTGCATCAGGCAATCGTTTGTCCACTCACTCAACTTGTCCAAATCACACTGATGGATCTCTGCATCCTCCTCACAGCTCACCCTCCCACCCAACTTGGTGTCATCTGCAAACTTTGAGCTATTACATTTCGTTCCCTCGTCTGAATCATTGATATATATAATGTGAACAGCTGGGGTCCCAGCACCGAGCCCTGCGGTACCCCACTAGTCACTGCCTGTAATTTGGGAAAATACCTGTTTATTCCTACTCTTTGTTTCCTGTCTGCCAACTAGTTTCTATCCATCTCAATACACTACCCCTAATCCCATGCATTTATTACACGCTTATTCATTTCAATTTTCAATTGTCAATTTTATTCACTTCAAACACTCTCTGTGGGCGCAAGTTCCACATTCTCCCCATTACCTGTGGGAGCGAGTCCCACATTCTCCCCATTACCTGTGGGAGCGAGTTCCACATTCTCCCCACTCCCTGTGGGAGCGAGTTCCACATTCTCCCCATTACCTGTGGGAGCGAGTCCCACATTCTCCCCACTCCCTGTGGGAGCGAGTTCCACATTCTCCCCATTACCTGTGGGAGCGAGTTCCACATTCTCCCCATTACCTGTGGGAGCGAGTTCCACATTCTCCCCACTCCCTGTGGGAGCGAGTTCCACATTCTCCCCATTACCTGTGGGAGCGAGTCCCACATTCTCCCCATTACCTGTGGGAGCGAGTTCCACATTCTCCCCATTACCTGTGGGAGTGAGTCCCACATTCTCCCCTCTCTCTGGGTAAAGAGATTTCTCCTGAGTTTCTTAATGGATTTATTAGTAATTATCTGATATTTATGAACCCTGGTTTGGGTCTCATCCATAAGTGGAAATCTTTTCTCTACGTCCTCCCTATCAAACACACTCTCAGGACACACCTCAGTCTTCTCTTTCAGAGAGATCGAAGCCCCAGCCTATAGGTATGCTCTCTCAGTTCTGGTATCATCGTAGCAAATCATTTGTTTGCACCATCCCCATTGCATCTAGACCTTTGTCCAGCCAAACGTTAGGAAGACTAATCTGGTTGTAAACTGTTGACTAGATTATGATAGGTTCAATGAGAAAGTCATTGAGGACATGACCAAGGTTGATGGGTTGTACGGGCCAGGAGTGCTTTGGCAGAGTTTGTGGATTTGGTTGAAACGCCGAAGGAGTTATCCGCTGAGGAAGCTGATGTTTGCCTGTACACCAGGTCACACTGGGGCACTGTCGGAATGTGTTACTGACGTAAAGAAGTTGTTGCTGCTGTTTCTGGTGGGCCAACAATATTAGAAAATGTCCAAATTTAGAAGCAAAGCCTCACATTGGCATCAGACAGATCTGCTCCTGGACTGTGTGTCCCATGGAATGTTTTTAGAGTGATGAGCAGGATTTGGATTATTGACAGTACCAGGTCTGGGATGAGCCATGTACCTCAGTGCAAATAACTTTGCTTCAATTTTGCTTTTTGCCACATTTATGATTCATTCTGTGATTTAACGTCAGGATGAATAGACATGGAGGGTGGCAGTTTACAGAATGCAACTTCTCTTCCTGAAAGTTTGTAAAACCCGGTGCTAACAGTCACATCCAAAGTGGTGTCTCACCGACCCCCTGCTCCACCTCGGGTCTGACCCCTGACCTACTCCTTCCACAATTGACTTTATCCATAATCCCTGCCCTTCAACCTTCCCCCAACCTGACCTCTGTCCTTCAACCTTCCCCCAACCTGACCCCTGCCCTTCAACCTTCTCCAATTCTAACCCTTGCCCTTCAACTTTCCCCAATAATAACCCCCAACCTGCCCCCTGTCTATTAACCTTTCCCCAACCTGACCCCTGCCCTTCAACCTTCTAAAATCTTGACCCTTCTTGTTCAACCCTCCCAATTATAACCCTTGCCCTTCAACCCTCCCCAATCCTAACCCATGCCCTTCAACCTTCCCCCAACCTGACCTCTGTCCTTCAACCTTCCTCCAACCTGATCCATGTCCTTCAACCTGCCCCCAACCTGACCCCTGCCCTTCAACCTTCTCCAATCCTAATCCTTGCCCTTCAACCCTTCCCAATCCTAACCCATGCTCTTCAACCTTCCCCCAACCTGACCCCTGTCCTTCAGTCTTCCCCAATCCTAACCCCTGGCCTTCTGCCCTGCCACAAGCCAGACCCCTCCCCTGTTCCTTCCTCTACCCTATTCTGTAGTCACTGCCCCCTGAATCTCTGCCCCCCCCCCCCCCCCACACACCCTGACTCTTTGAACCCTGCCCTGTGCCCCTTATCCTGAATCTCTATTCAATATCCAGTGAGTCACCGCTACCACGAGCCTGTCTCCGCTCTCCTGTTCACATTCTGCCTGATAATGTGCATTGCAGGAACAGTAACCGAATGTTGGGATGTGATTTGGACCATAGCAATGGACAAAATTCAGTTTGCAAGCCTTTGGGAAAGTCTACAGCTTTGAGACCACAAAGTATTCGCAGTTAAATGTCACGAAAATCTGTCCACATATCCTGAACCTATCTGTATCATTAATCAGAAGTCACTTTGTCTTCATGGTTCAACTGAGATGTCATTATTATGGTCCTGATTTTTGGAGTTTCTCTCCTTGCCTGACACTCAGACTGGGCAGTTGTGCGCTGATCATTTGAGCAGCTAAAACAGGTTGTTTTGGTGGAAAATATTCTGGTTTTGGGCCTCACAGTTCTGACATTTCCTCAACCCCCTTTCAAACCAGGTTCTGGGTTTGTAATTTCTCCAATAAATGATTTGCGTGCAGTGTGCGCACCAGACAGAGGATTCACTGCAGCAACTCACCAAGACTCCTTCAACAAACTTTCCAAACCTGCCACCACTACCATCTAGAAGGACGAGGGCAGCAGATACCTGGGACACTGCAGAAGGATGTTGCAAGTTACAGAGGGACATAGATGAGCTGCAGAGCTGGGCTGACAGGTGGCAAATGGAGTTTAATGCAGAAAAGTGTGAAGTGATTCATTTTGGAAGGAATAACAGGAAGACAGAGTACTGGGCTAATGGTAAGATTCTTGATAGTGTGGATGAGCAGAGAGATCAAGTTGCCACCCAGGTTGAGAGGGTTGTTAAGGAGGCGTGCGGTGTGTTAGCTTTTATTGGTAGAGGGATTGAGTTTCGGAGGCATGAGGTCATGTTGCAGTTGTACATGAAAAAGAAATGAAATGAAAATCGCTTATTATCACGAGTAGGCTTCAAATGAAGTTACTGTGAAAAGCCCCCAGTCGCCACATTCCGACACCTGTTTGGGGAGGCTATTACGGGAATCGAACCGTGCTGCTGGCTTGCCTTGGTCTGCTTTCAAAGCCAGCGATTTAGCCCAGTGAGCTAAACAGCCCCTTAACTCTGGTGCGGCCACATTTGGAGTATTGCCTGCAGTTCTGATCGCCGCATTATAGGAAGGTTTCATAGAATTTTCATAGAATTTACAGTGCAGAAGGAGGCCATTCGGCCCATCGAGTCTGCACCGGCTCTTGGAAAGAGCACCCTACCCAAGGTCAACACCTCCACCCTATCCCCATAACCCAGCAACCCCACCCAACACTAAGGGCAATTTTGGACACTGAGGGCAATTTATCATGGCCAATCCCCCTAACCTACACATCTTTGGACTGTGGGAGGAAACCGGAGCACCCGGAGGAAACCCATGCAGACACGGGGAGGATGTGCAGACTCCACACAGACAGTGACCCAAGCCGGAATCGAACCTGGGACCCTGGAGCTGTGAAGCCATTGTGCTATCCACAATGCTACCGTGCTGGTTGTGGAAGCATTGGAAAGGGTGCAGAGGAGATTTACCAGGATGTTGCCTGGTATGGAGGGAAGATCTTATGAGGAAAGGCTGAGGGATTTGAGGCTGTTTTCGTTAGAGAGAAGAAGGTTAAGAGGTGACTTAATTGAGGCATACAAGATGATCAGAGGATTAGATAGGGTGGACAGTGAGAGTCTTTTTCCTCGGATGGTGATGTCCAACTCGAGGGGACATAGCTTTAAATTGAGGGGAGATAGATATAGGACAGATGTCAGGGGTAGGTTCTTTACTCAGGGGGGGGGGGTTGTCGATGGAAGTCTCAGAAGGGGGAATCCAGTTGTATCAGCCTGACTCTGCGTCTAATACTTTCCTATAAAGCTGCAGATCACCTTATTGGGTAATTGTTAAACACAACTCGAGCAGAGAGTTATATAGCTGGCAGTCCTGCTTGAAGCCTCATTCCTATCCAGACTGCACTATCCCAACACTCTCCTGGACAGCATCCATTAACTACAGCTTCTCCAATATTCTGCTGCCCTTTCTCAATCCAGAAGGAGGAAGCAGTTGGGACTAGCATTCTCATTTCCCCGTTTCACTGCTTTTTTCCTTCTCTTCATCATCGCCCTTGTTCTCAATGCTCTGCACTGTCTCCTGGTTTCCCAGGGCTAAATCGCTGGCTTTGAAAGCAGACCAAGCAGGCCAGCAGCACGGTTCGATTCCCGTAACAGCCTCCCCGAACAGGCGCCGGAATGTGGCAACTAGGGGCTTTTCACAGTAACTTCATTTGAAGCCTACTCGTGACAATAAGCGATTTTCATTTTCATTTCATCATTAAATTACTCCATAACTTGGCTTCCCCCTCCCGCTGTCTTCATCCTCACCCTGTTGCTTGACTAATTTATTGGCAGGCATGCCCGCTTTCTGGAATTCCCTCCCTAACATCCCTTTTGTTCTCCAGCTCCTTTAACCAAGATTCTGATCATCCATTGTGATATCCTGCCGCTGGTTTCTAATCTTTTCTCTCTTATTCCTCAGCTGTGTTGGTGTAAGTATTGCTGTGAGGCTCACACACACACACACACACACACATACACACATACATCACAACTGGAAAAACACAACCAGGAGCAGAAATGTCCAAATCCTGGTAAACCTGGGATGCTGAGCACCCTCCTGCCCCGAGATTCGCCCTGAGATTCGCAGCCTTATGATAGATTTGGTTTGGAACCTAGGAGCTTAGTGGCCAGTTCCAATCTGGTCAATGGCCAGTTCCAATCTGGACAATGGTCAGTTCCAACCTGGACAATGGTCAGTTCCAACCTGGACAGTGGTCAGTTCCAATCTGGTCAATGGCCAGTTCCAATCTGGTAAATGGTCAGTTCCAACCTGGACAGTGGTCAGTTCCAATCTGGTCAATGGCCAGTTCCAATCTGGACAATGGTCAGTTCCAACCTGGACAGTGGTCAGTTCCAATCTGGTCAATGGCCAGTTCCAATCTGGACAATGGCCAGTCCAATTTGGACAGTGGTCAGTTCCAATCTGGCCAATGGCCAGTTCCAATCTGGACAATGGCCAGTCCAATTTGGACAGTGGCCAGTCCAATTTGGACAGTGGTCAGTTCCAATCTGGTCAATGGTCAGTTCCAATCTGGACAGTGGTCTGTTCCAATTTGGATAGTGGTCAGTTCCAATCTGGTCAATGGCCAGTTCCAATCTGGACAGTGATCAGTTCCAATCTGGACAGTGGCCAGTTCCAATTTGGACAGTGGTCAGTTCCAATCTGGCCAATGGTCAGTTCCAATCTGGACAGTGGTCTGTTCCAATTTGGATAGTGGTCAGTTCCAATCTGGACAGTGATCAGTTCCAATCTGGTCAGTGGTCAGTTCCATTCTGGACAGTGATCAGTTCCAATCTGGACAGTGGCCAGTTCCAATTTGGACAGTGGTCAGTTCCAATCTGGCCAATGGCCAGTTCCAATCTGGACAATGGCCAGTCCAATTTGGACAGTGGCCAGTCCAATTTGGACAGTGGTCAGTTCCAATCTGGTCAATGGTCAGTTCCAATCTGGACAGTGGTCTGTTCCAATTTGGATAGTGGTCAGTTCCAATCTGGACAGTGATCAGTTCCAATCTGGTCAGTGGTCAGTTCCATTCTGGACAGTGGTCAGTTCCATTCTGGACAGTGATCAGTTCCAATCTGGACAGTGGCCAGTTCCAATTTGGACAGTGGTCAGTTCCAACCTGGTCAGTGGTCAGTTCCATTCTGGATAGTGGCCAGTTTCAATCTGGTCAATGGTCAGTTCCAATCTGGACAGTGGCCAGTTTCAATCTGGTCAATGGTCAGTTCCAATCTGGTCAGTGGTCAGTTCCAATCTGGACAATGGTCAGTTCCAATCTGGACAGTGGCCAGTTCCAATCTGGATAGTGGCCAGTTCCAATCTGGACAGTAGTCAGTTCCAATCTGAACAGTAGTCAATTCCAGCTTGGGCAGTGGCCAGTTTCAATCTGGTCAATGGTCAGTTCCAATCTGGACAGTGGCCAGTTCCAATCTGGATAGTGGCCAGTTCCAATCTGGAAAGTGGTCAGTTCCATTCTGGACAGTAGTCAGTTCCAATCTGGACAGTAGTCAGTTCCAATCTGAACAGTAGTCAATTCCAGCTTGGGCAGTGGTCAGTTTCAGTTTCGACAGTGTTCAGCTTGAGTTTGACAGCGGGCAGTTTCAGATTGGACAGCGGTCAGCTTGCATTTGGACAGTGGTTAGTCTCAGTTGGACAGTGGTCAGTTTCACTTTGGACAGTGGACAGTTTCAGTTTGGAGAGCGGTTAGTTTCAGTTTGGACTGTGGTCAGTTTTGGTGTGGATAGTGGTCAGTTTCAGTCGGACAGTGGTCAGTTTCAGTTTGAACAGTGTCAGTTTCACTTTGGACAGTGGTCAGTTTTGGTGTGGACAGTGGTCAGTTTCAGTCGGACAGTGGTCAGTTTTGGTTTGGACAGTGGTCAGATTCCGTTTGGAAAGGGGTCAGCTTCAGTTTAGGCAGGAGAAGTTTCAGTTGAAAAGTGGTTGGTTTCAGTTTGGACAGTGGGCAGTTCCAGTTTGGACAATGGTTAGTTTCAGTTTGGACAGTGGGCAGTTCCAGTTTGGACAATGGTTAGTTTCAGTTTGGACAGTGGGCAGTTCCAGTTTGGACAGTGGTTAGTTTCAGTTTGGACAGTGGGCAGTTCCAGTTTGGACAGTGGTTAGTTTCAGTTTGGACAGTGGTCAGTTCCAGCCTGGACAGTGGTCAGTTTCAGTTTGGACAGTGGTCAGTTTCAGTTTGGACAGTGGTCAGTTCCAGCCTGGACAGTGGTCAGTTTCAGTTTGGACAGTGGTCAGTTTCAGTTTGGGCAGTGGTCATGTTCAGTTGCAAATACAAACTTTCCAGATCAGATTGTTACATCATAATTTTGTCCTCGACATTCAAAACATTTTTGTACAAATTGTCCCTGAAATACAGCGCCTGATGTGGAAATCGTATAATCGGATCCCATTTGTTAGAATAACAGCTAGTTTACCTTGTTTCCATTCAGCTCAGACACTGTAACAAACCACTTCCTCTGTTATCTCTACACTTCCTGCTACTTGTCTCCTGTGTCTCAGGCTGACTCTGACCTACTTTGTCTCCCGTGAGCTGTGCAAGGTCCTGCCCCACACAACCCAACAAAGCCATCTGCTAAATCATATCAAATCAGTGCCAACTCTTCCCATTTCAAACAACGGGCATCTACAATTACTCAGTGTTAATTTCACTCAGTGGGTTGCACTCTACCTCACATTGATAAATTTATGGATTAAGGATCGACTTCAAACACTTGATCACCTAACCCAGTTGCCCAGAGCAGCACTGAGGGAGTGCTGCACTGTCAGAGGGTCAGTACTGAGGGAGTGCTGCACTGTCAGAGGGTCAGTACTGAGGGAGTGCTGCACTGTCAGAGGGTCAGTACTGAGGGAGTGCTGCACTGTCAGAGGGTCAGTACTGAGGGAGCGCCGCACTGTCAGAGAATCAGTACTGAGGGAGTGCCGCACTGTCAGAGGGTCAGTACTGAGGGAGTGCTGCACTGTCAGAGGGTCAGTACTGAGGGAGTGCTGCACTGTCAGAGGGTCAGTATTGAGGGAGTGCTGCACTGTCAGAGGGTCAGTACTGAGGGAGTGCCGCACTGTCAGAGTGTCAGTACTGAGGGAGTGCTGCACTGTCAGAGGGTCAGTACTGAGGGAGTGCCGCACTGTCAGAGGGTCAGTACTGAGGGAGTGCTGCACTGTCAGAGGGTCAGTACTGAGGGAGTGCCGCACTGTCAGAGGGTCAGTACTGAGGGAGTGCCTCACTGTCAGAGGGTCAGTACTGAGGGAGTGCTGCACTGTCAGAGGGTCAGTACTGAGGGAGTGCCGCACTGTCAGAGTGTCAGTACTGAGGGAATGCTGCACTGTCATTGGGTCAGTACTGAGGGAGTGCCGCACTGTCAGAGGGTCAGTACTGAGGGAGTGCCGCACTGTCAGAGTGTTAGTGCTGAGGGAGTGCCGCACTGTCAGAGTGTCAGTACTGAGGGAATGCTGCACTGTCAGTGGGTCAGTACTGAGGGAGTGCCGCACTGTCAGAGGGTCAGTACTGAGGGAGTGCCGCACTGTCAGAGGGTCAGTACTGAGGGAGTGCCGCACTGTCAGAGGGTCACTACTGAGGGAGTGCTGCACTGTCAGAGGGTCAGTACTGAGGGAGTGCCGCACTGTCAGAGGGTCAGTACTGAGGGAGTGCCGCACTGTCAGAGGGTCAGTACTGAGGGAGTGCCACACTGTCAGAGTGTCAGTACTGAGGGAGTGCCGCACTGTCAGAGCGTTAGTGCTGAGGGAGTGCCGCACTGTCAGAGGGTCAGTACTGAGGGAGTGCTACACTGTCAGAGGGTCAGTACTGAGGGAATGCTACACTGTCAGAGGGTCAGTACTGAGGGAGTGCTACACTGTCAGAGTGTTAGTGCTGAGGGAGTGCGGCACTGTCAGAGGGTCAGTACTGAGGGAGTGCCGCACTGTCAGAGGGTCAGTACTGAGGGAGTGCCGCACTGTCAGAGGGTCAGTACTGAGGGAGTGCTGCACTGTCAGAGGGTCAGTACTGAGGGAGTGCCGCACTGTCAGAGGGTCAGGACAGAGGGAGTGCTGCACTGTCAGAGGGTCAGTACTGAGGGAGTGCCTCACTGTCAGAGGGTCAGTACTGAGGGAGTGCTGCACTGTCAGAGGGTCAGTACTGAGGGAGTGCCGCACTGTCAGAGTGTCAGTACTGAGGGAATGCTGCACTGTCATTGGGTCAGTACTGAGGGAGTGCCGCACTGTCAGAGGGTCAGTACTGAGGGAGTGCCGCACTGTCAGAGTGTTAGTGCTGAGGGAGTGCCGCACTGTCAGAGTGTCAGTACTGAGGGAATGCTGCACTGTCAGTGGGTCAGTACTGAGGGAGTGCCGCACTGTCAGAGGGTCAGTACTGAGGGAGTGCCGCACTGTCAGAGGGTCAGTACTGAGGGAGTGCCGCACTGTCAGAGGGTCACTACTGAGGGAGTGCTGCACTGTCAGAGGGTCAGTACTGAGGGAGTGCCGCACTGTCAGAGGGTCAGTACTGAGGGAGTGCCGCACTGTCAGAGGGTCAGTACTGAGGGAGTGCCACACTGTCAGAGTGTCAGTACTGAGGGAGTGCCGCACTGTCAGAGCGTTAGTGCTGAGGGAGTGCCGCACTGTCAGAGGGTCAGTACTGAGGGAGTGCTACACTGTCAGAGGGTCAGTACTGAGGGAATGCTACACTGTCAGAGGGTCAGTACTGAGGGAGTGCTACACTGTCAGAGTGTTAGTGCTGAGGGAGTGCGGCACTGTCAGAGGGTCAGTACTGAGGGAGTGCCGCACTGTCAGAGGGTCAGTACTGAGGGAGTGCCGCACTGTCAGAGGGTCAGTACTGAGGGAGTGCTGCACTGTCAGAGGGTCAGTACTGAGGGAGTGCCGCACTGTCAGAGGGTCAGGACAGAGGGAGTGCTGCACTGTCAGAGGGTCAGTACTGAGGGAGTGCCGCACTGTCAGAGGGTCAGTACTGAGGGAGTGCTGCACTGTGGGAGGGTCAGTACTGTGGGAGTGCGGCACTGTCAGAGGGTCAGTACTGAGGGAGTGCCGCACTGTCAGAGGGTCAGTACTGAGGGAGTGCCGCACTGTCAGAGTGTTAGTGCTGAGGGAGTGCGGCACTGTCAGAGTGTCAGTACTGAGGGAGTGCCGCACTGTCAGAGGGTCAGTACTGAGGGAGTGCTGCACTGTCAGAGGGTCAGTACTGAGGGAGTGCCGCACTGTCAGAGGGTCAGTACTGAGGGAGTGCCGCACTGTCAGAGGGTCAGTACTGAGGGAGTGCGGCACTGTCAGAGTGTCAGTACTGAGGGAGTGCTGCACTGTCAGAGGGTCAGTACTGAGGGAGTGCTGCACCGTCAGAGGGTCAGTACTGAGGGAGTGCTGCACTGTCAGAGGGTCAGTACTGAGGGAGTGCTGCACTGTCAGAGGGTCAGTACTGAGGGAGTGCTGCACTGTCAGAGGGTCAGTACTGAGGGAGTGCCGCACTGTCAGAGGGTCAGTACTGAGGGAGTGCCGCACTGTCAGAGGGTCAGTACTGAGGGAGTGCCGCACTGTCAGAGGGTCAGTACTGAGGGAGTGCCACACTGTCAGTGGGTCAGTACTGAGGGAGTGCCGCACTGTCAGAGGGTCAGTACTGAGGGAGTGCTGCACTGTCAGAGGGTCAGTACTGAGGGAGCGCTGCACTGTCAGAGGGTCAGTACTGAGGGAGTGCGGCACTGTCAGAGGGTCAGTACTGAGGGAGTGCCGCACTGTCAGAGGGTCAGTACAGAGGGAGTGCTGCACTGTCAGAGTGTTAGTGCTGAGGGAGTGACGCACTGTCAGAGGGTCAGTACAGAGGGAGTGCCGCACTGTCAGAGTGTTAGTGCTGAGGGAGTGCCGCACTGTCAGAGGGTCAGTACTGAGGGAGTGCTGCACTGTCAGAGGGTCAGTACTGAGGGAGTGCTGCACTGTCAGAGGGTCAGTACTGAGGGAGTGCTGCACTGTCAGAGGGTCAGTACTGAGGGAGTGCTGCACTGTCAGAGAGTCAGTACTGAGGGAGTGCTGCACTGTCAGAGGGTCAGTACTGAGGGAGTGCTGTACTGTCAGAGGGTCAGTACTGAGGGAGTGCTGCACTGTCAGAGGGTCAGTACTGAGGGAGTGCAGCACTGTCAGAGGGTCAGTACTGAGGGAGTGCCGCACTGTCAGAGGGTCAGTACTGAGGGAGTGCTGCATTATTGGAGAGACTTGTTTTGGGTAAGGTGTTAATCTGTCAACTCCCTTAGTTGGATTCCTCAATGCCTTGGCCGTAATCTAGTCTGAACGTTGCTGGAAACAGCTGATCTGTTCGCTGTGCTGTTGATGTGTGGGGTTTTCTGAATGTAAATTGGCTGCTATATTTTATACATTATGACAGTGGCCTCAATTGCAATAGTTTAATTCACTGCCAGGTGATCGGGAGACGCTCAGGATGTGAAAGTCACTGAGTTTATGCAAATCTTCTTTTTCAAATTTATATTTCAGTCTGACACTGCAGGCAAGAAGGATCTGGTTAGAAACATCGGGTGGGAATGACGGCTCTGCCCACTGCCATCTGGCCCAACCGAGAGTCAGGGGTTACCAAATCCCCGGGGTCAGATCCCACCATGGCCGGGATAGACAATCCTGGACCGAAGAGGAGGGGTCAATGTGCTTCTGATGGCTACTGTGAGGAACTGCCCAGTTTGGGCGCACTCACAGGATTCATTGCCCATCCCTAATTGACCTTCGAGAAGGTGAAACGTGATATCGAGGATATTGTATTTGGAGGAATTATGTAAGGGTGAATTTACTGACCTCAATGTTTAACTTTACAATAAAAGGAACTTGCAATTTTATCTTTCACAATCTCGGGGAAGTCCCAAATCATTTCACAGCTAATCCAGGACTTTCTGAAGTGCAGTCACTTGTAAAGTAGAAAACGCAGCAGTCAATTTGTGCATGGCAAGCTCCCACACACAGCAAGTTGAAAATGATCAGATAATCCGATAGTATTATTAGCTGAGGGATAAATATTGGTTCGGACACTGGGGGAGAACTCTGCTGACCTTCAAATAGGACCATCGGATTTTTAATATCCATCCATCTGAGAGAGAGGCTGAGCCTCTGTTTAATGTTTCATCTGAAAACAGAACCTCATACAGTGCGGCACCCCCTCAGTACTGACCCTCTGACAGTGCGGCACTCCCTCAGTACTGACCCTCTGACAGTGCGGCACTCCCTCAGTACTGACCCTCTGACAGTGCGACACTCCCTCAGTACTGACCCTCTGACAGTGCGGCACTCCCTCAGTACTGACCCTCTGACAGTGCAGCGCTCCCTCAGTACTGACCCTCTGACAGTGCAGCACTCCCTCAGTACTGACCCTCTGACAGTGCGGCACTCCCTCAGTACTGACCCTCTGACAGTGCAGCACTCCCTTCGTACTGACCCTCTGACAGTGCGACACTCCCTCAGTACTGACCCTCTGACAGTGCAGCACTCCCTCAGTACTGACCCTCTGACAGTGCAGCACTCCCTCAGTACTGACCCTCTGACAGTGCGGCACTCCCTCAGTACTGACCCTCTGACAGTGCGGCACTCCCTCAGTACTGACCCTCTGACAGTGCGGCACTCCCTCAGTACTGACCCTCTGACAGTGCGGCACTCCCTCAGTACTGACCCTCTGACAGTGCAGCACTCCCTCAGTACTGACCCTCTGACAGTGCAGCACTCCCTCAGTACTGACCCTCTGACAGTGCAGTACTCCCTCAGTACTGACCCTCTGACAGTGCGGCACTCCCTCAGTACTGACCATCTGACAGTGCAGCACTCCCTCAGTACTGACCCTCTGACAGTGCAGCACTCCCTCAGTACTGACCCTCTGACAGTGCGGCACTCCCTCAGTACTGACCCTCTGACAGTGCAGCACTCCCTCAGTACTGACCCTCTGACAGTGCGGCACTCCCTCAGTACTGACCCTCTGACAGTGCAGCACTCCCTCAGTACTGACCCTCTGACAGTGCAGCGCTCCCTCAGTACTGACCCTCTGACAGTGCAGCACTCCTTCAATACTGACCCTCTGACAGTGCAACACTCCCTCAGTAATGATCCTCTGACAGTGCAGCACTCCCTCAGTACTGACCCTCTGACAATGCGGCACTCCCTCAGTACTGACCCTCTGACAGTGCGGCACTCCCTCAGTACTGACCCTCTGACAGTGCGGCACTCCCTCAGTACTGACCCTCTGACAGTGCGGCACCCCCTCAGTACTGACTCTCTGACAGTGCAGCACTCCCTCAGTACTGACCCTCTGATAGTGCTGCACTCCCTCAGCACTGACCCTCTGACAGTACTGGTGGAGACGTGTCTGTCACTGTATAACACTGGGGTACAGTACTGGTGGGGACGGGCCTGTCACTGTATAACACTGGGGTACAGTACTGGTGGGGACGGGTCTGTCACTGTATAACACTGGGGTACAGTACTGGTGGGGACCGGTCTGTCCCTGTATAACACTGGGGTACAGTACTGGTGGGGATGGGCCTGTCACTGTATAACACTGGGGTACAGTACTGGTGGGGACGGGTCTGTCACTGTATAACACTGGGGTACAGTACTGCTGGGGACAGGTCTGTCACTGTATAACAGTGGGGTACAGTACTGGTGGGGACAGGTCTTTCACTGTATAACACTGGGGTACAGTACTGGTGGGGACGGGTCTGTCACTGTATAACACTGGGGTACAGTACTGGTGGGGATGGGTCTGTCACTGTATAACAGTGGGGTACAGTACTGGTGGGGATGGGTCTGTCACTGTATAACACTGGGGTACAGTACTGGTGGGGACGTGTCTGTCACTGTATAACACTGGGGTACAGTACTGGTGGGGATGGGTCTGTCACTGTATAACACTGGGGTACAGTACTGGTGGGTATGGGTCTGTCACTGTATAACACTGGGGTACAGTACTGTTGGGGATGGGTCTGTCACTGAATAACACTGGGGTACAGTACTGGTGGGTATGGGTCTGTCACTGTATAACACTGGGGTACAGTACTGGTGGGGACGGGTCTGTCACTGTATAACACTGGGGTACAGTACTGGTGGGGATGGGTCTGTCGGGTAGGTTAGATGGCCTTTAGATTTTTTCCATGTCGGTGCAACATCGAGGGCCGAAGGGCCTGTACTGCGCTGTATCGTTCTATGTTCTATGTTCTATGTCACTGTATAACACTGGGGTACAGTACTGGTGGGGACGGGTCTGTCACTGTATAACACTGGGGTACAGTACTGGTGGGGATGGGTCTGTCACTGTTTAACACTGGGGTACAGTACTGGTGGGGACGGGTCTGTCACTGTATAACACTGCGGTACAGTACTGGTGGGGACAGGTCTGTCGCTGTATAACACTGGGATACAGTACTGGTGGGGACGGGTCTGTCGCTGTATAACACTGGGGTACAGTACTGGTGGGGATGGGTCTGTCACTGTATAACACTGGGATACAGTACTGGTGGGGACAGGTCTGTCACTGTATAACACTGGGGTACAGTATTGGTGGGGATAGGTCTGTCACTGTATAACACTGGGGTACAGTACTGGTGGGGATGGGTCTGTCGTTGTATAACACTGGGGTATAGTACTGGTGGGGATGGGTCTGTCGCTGTATAACACTGGGGTACAGTACTGGTGGGGATGGGTCTGTCACTGTATAACACTGGGGTACAGTACTGGTGGGGATGGGTCTGTCACTGTATAACACTGGGGTACAGTACTGGTGGGGACAGGTCTGTCGCTGTATAACACTGGGGTACAGTACTGGTGGGGATGGGTCTGTCGTTGTATAACACTGGGGTATAGTACTGGTGGGGATGGGTCTGTCGCTGTATAACACTGGGGTACAGTACTGGTGGGGACGGGTCTGTCACTGTATAACACTGGGGTACAGTACTGGTGGGGATGGGTCTGTCACTGTATAACACTGGGGTACAGTACTGGTGGGGATGGGTCTGTCGCTGTATAACACTGGGGTACAGTACTGGTGGGGATGGGTCTGTCACTGTATAACACTGGGGTACAGTACTGGTGGGGATGGGGCTGTCACTGTATAACCCTGGGGTACAGTACTGGTGGGGATGGGTCTGTCGCTGTATAACACTGGGGTACAGTACTGGTGGGGATGGGTCTGTCGCTGTATAACACTGGGGTACAGTACTGGTGGGGACGGGTCTGTCACTGTATAACACTGGGGTACAGTACTGGTGGGGATGGGTCTGTCGCTGTATAACACTGGGGTACAGTACTGGTGGGGATGGGTCTGTCGCTGTATAACACTGGGGTACAGTACTGGTGGGGATGGGTCTGTCACTGTATAACACTGGGGTACAGTACTGGTGGGGACGTGTCTGTCACTGTATAACACTGGGGTACAGTACTGGTGGGGATGGGTCTGTCACTGTATAACACTGGGGTACAGTACTGGTGGGTATGGGTCTGTCACTGTATAACACTGGGGTACAGTACTGGTGGGGATGGGTCTGTCACTGTATAACACTGGGGTACAGTACTGGTGGGTATGGGTCTGTCACTGTATAACACTGGGGTACAGTACTGGTGGGGACGGGTCTGTCACTGTATAACACTGGGGTACAGTACTGGTGGGGATGGGTCTGTCGGGTAGGTTAGATGGCCTTTAGATTTTTTCCATGTCGGTGCAACATCGAGGGCCGAAGGGCCTGTACTGCGCTGTATCGTTCTATGTTCTATGTTCTATGTCACTGTATAACACTGGGGTACAGTACTGGTGGGGACGGGTCTGTCACTGTATAACACTGGGGTACAGTACTGGTGGGGATGGGTCTGTCACTGTTTAACACTGGGGTACAGTACTGGTGGGGACGGGTCTGTCACTGTATAACACTGCGGTACAGTACTGGTGGGGACAGGTCTGTCGCTGTATAACACTGGGATACAGTACTGGTGGGGACGGGTCTGTCGCTGTATAACACTGGGGTACAGTACTGGTGGGGATGGGTCTGTCACTGTATAACACTGGGATACAGTACTGGTGGGGACAGGTCTGTCACTGTATAACACTGGGGTACAGTACTGGTGGGGATAGGTCTGTCACTGTATAACACTGGGGTACAGTACTGGTGGGGATGGGTCTGTCGTTGTATAACACTGGGGTATAGTACTGGTGGGGATGGGTCTGTCGCTGTATAACACTGGGGTACAGTACTGGTGGGGATGGGTCTGTCACTGTATAACACTGGGGTACAGTACTGGTGGGGACAGGTCTGTCGCTGTATAACACTGGGGTACAGTACTGGTGGGGATGGGTCTGTCGTTGTATAACACTGGGGTACAGTACTGGTGGGGATGGGTCTGTCGCTGTATAACACTGGGGTACAGTACTGGTGGGGACGGGTCTGTCACTGTATAACACTGGGGTACAGTACTGGTGGGGATGGGTCTGTCACTGTATAACACTGGGGTACAGTACTGGTGGGGATGGGTCTGTCGCTGTATAACACTGGGGTACAGTACTGGTGGGGATGGGTCTGTCGCTGTATAACACTGGGGTACAGTACTGGTGGGGATGGGGCTGTCACTGTATAACACTGGGGTACAGTACTGGTGGGGATGGGTCTGTCACTGTATAACACTGGGGTACAGTACTGGTGGGGACAGGTCTGTCGCTGTATAACACTGGGGTACAGTACTGGTGGGGATGGGTCTGTCGTTGTATAACACTGGGGTATAGTACTGGTGGGGATGGGTCTGTCGCTGTATAACACTGGGGTACAGTACTGGTGGGGACGGGTCTGTCACTGTATAACACTGGGGTACAGTACTGGTGGGGATGGGTCTGTCACTGTATAACACTGGGGTACAGTACTGGTGGGGATGGGTCTGTCGCTGTATAACACTGGGGTACAGTACTGGTGGGGATGGGTCTGTCACTGTATAACACTGGGGTACAGTACTGGTGGGGATGGGGCTGTCACTGTATAACCCTGGGGTACAGTACTGGTGGGGATGGGTCTGTCGCTGTATAACACTGGGGTACAGTACTGGTGGGGATGGGTCTGTCGCTGTATAACACTGGGGTACAGTACTGGTGGGGACGGGTCTGTCACTGTATAACACTGGGGTACAGTACTGGTGGGGATGGGTCTGTCGCTGTATAACACTGGGGTACAGTACTGGTGGGGATGGGTCTGTCGCTGTATAACACTGGGGTACAGTACTGGTGGGGATGGGTCTGTCACTGTATAACACTGGGGTACAGTACTGGTGGGGACGTGTCTGTCACTGTATAACACTGGGGTACAGTACTGGTGGGGATGGGTCTGTCACTGTATAACACTGGGGTACAGTACTGGTGGGTATGGGTCTGTCACTGTATAACACTGGGGTACAGTACTGGTGGGGATGGGTCTGTCACTGTATAACACTGGGGTACAGTACTGGTGGGTATGGGTCTGTCACTGTATAACACTGGGGTACAGTACTGGTGGGGACGGGTCTGTCACTGTATAACACTGGGGTACAGTACTGGTGGGGATGGGTCTGTCGGGTAGGTTAGATGGCCTTTAGATTTTTTCCATGTCGGTGCAACATCGAGGGCCGAAGGGCCTGTACTGCGCTGTATCGTTCTATGTTCTATGTTCTATGTCACTGTATAACACTGGGGTACAGTACTGGTGGGGACGGGTCTGTCACTGTATAACACTGGGGTACAGTACTGGTGGGGATGGGTCTGTCACTGTTTAACACTGGGGTACAGTACTGGTGGGGACGGGTCTGTCACTGTATAACACTGCGGTACAGTACTGGTGGGGACAGGTCTGTCGCTGTATAACACTGGGATACAGTACTGGTGGGGACGGGTCTGTCGCTGTATAACACTGGGGTACAGTACTGGTGGGGATGGGTCTGTCACTGTATAACACTGGGATACAGTACTGGTGGGGACAGGTCTGTCACTGTATAACACTGGGGTACAGTATTGGTGGGGATAGGTCTGTCACTGTATAACACTGGGGTACAGTACTGGTGGGGATGGGTCTGTCGTTGTATAACACTGGGGTATAGTACTGGTGGGGATGGGTCTGTCGCTGTATAACACTGGGGTACAGTACTGGTGGGGATGGGTCTGTCACTGTATAACACTGGGGTACAGTACTGGTGGGGACAGGTCTGTCGCTGTATAACACTGGGGTACAGTACTGGTGGGGATGGGTCTGTCGTTGTATAACACTGGGGTATAGTACTGGTGGGGATGGGTCTGTCGCTGTATAACACTGGGGTACAGTACTGGTGGGGACGGGTCTGTCACTGTATAACACTGGGGTACAGTACTGGTGGGGATGGGTCTGTCACTGTATAACACTGGGGTACAGTACTGGTGGGGATGGGTCTGTCGCTGTATAACACTGGGGTACAGTACTGGTGGGGATGGGTCTGTCACTGTATAACACTGGGGTACAGTACTGGTGGGGATGGGGCTGTCACTGTATAACCCTGGGGTACAGTACTGGTGGGGATGGGTCTGTCGCTGTATAACACTGGGGTACAGTACTGGTGGGGATGGGTCTGTCGCTGTATAACACTGGGGTACAGTACTGGTGGGGACGGGTCTGTCACTGTATAACACTGGGGTACAGTACTGGTGGGGATGGGTCTGTCGCTGTATAACACTGGGGTACAGTACTGGTGGGGATGGGTCTGTCACTGTATAACACTGGGGTACAGTACTGGTGGTGAGTCTGGAACTGGACCAAATTGGAAGGTGTGATCTGCGGGGAAAAGCGAACATCTGTTCTCAGCATTCGGGTAAAAACCCGCTCATCGTTGCCTTGGCCAAGTATGTCCTACGTAGCTCCTTGAGCTGAGTTAGATTCATCCAGTGCCATGACGAAGTGGAGTTAACCCTGCATCGGGCTTGTCTCCAAACTTCACTTGTGAGTGTAGAGCCCTGTTCACTCTATTTTCGCCCTCACCAAGTTGAGTGTGGAGGATGTGGCCATATGCATCTGAGATGGACTCCCTGCCCAGCTGTGCTGGGGAAAGAATCCTCTCCATTGAGGTGGTTGGTGTCAGAGGAAAGGAAAGGAAAACACTTTGGATGAAATGGTCAACTTGAAAGTAGTGGAAAAGTCTCGTGTTGGGTCGCTGAAAGTTGTCCACTAATTCTCTAAAGCTGGCAAACCTCTGCTCCATGAATAGATTACCGAAGTACTCGAGTCCTCCAATTTCCACAAGTCCAGGTTTGAAGGTGAGGAAAGGTTTCAGAAGCCAGTGAGGCATGGACAGGGGTTTCAAATGTTGGTGGAACTGCTTCCAGATTCGAAAAGAGGAAACCGCATCTGGGTTTGAGAAAAATCTAGCAGGAGAAATAATAATAATCTTTATTGTCTGGAAACACTATAGATCGAGTACTTTAGATGGGTCCGTTTTTGTCCAATGTGTGCAGGAGGATTTCCTGATGCAGTATGTAGATAAACCAACAAAAGGCGAGGCCGTATTGGATTTGGTACTGGGTAATGAACCAGGACAGGTGTTAGATTTGGTGATAGTGACCACAATTCGATTACGTTTACTTTAGTGATGGAAAAGGATAGGTATATACAGCAGGGCAAGGGTTATATCTGGGGGAAAGGCAATTATGATGCGATGAGGCAAGACTTAGGATGCATTGGCTGGAGAGGAAAACTGCAGGGGATGGGCACAATGGAAATGTGAAGCATGTTCAAGGAACAGCTACTGCGTGTCCTTGATAAGTATGTACCTGTTAGGCAGGGAGGAAGTGGTCGAGCGAGCGAGGGAACCATGGGTTACTAAAGCAGTTGAAACACTTGTCAAGAGGAAGAAGAAGTCTTATGTAATGATGAGACGTGATGGTTCAGTTGGGTCGCTTGAGAGTTGCAAGTTAGCTAGGAAGGCTCTAAAGAGAGAGTTAAGAAGAGCCAAGCGAGGACATGAGAAGTCTTTGCCAGGTAGGATCAAGGATAACCCTAAAGCTTTCTATAGATGTGTCAGGAATAAAAGAATGACTAAGGTAAGAGTAGGGCTAGTCAAGGACAGTAGTGGGAAGTTGTGCGTGGAGTCCGAGGAGATAGGCGAGGTGTTAAATGAATATTTTTCGTCAGTATTCACACAGGAAAAAGATAAAGTTTCGAGGAGAATACTGAGATACAGGCTACTAGACTAGAAGGGCTTGAGGTTCATAAGGAGGAGGTGTTAGCGATTCTGGAAAGTGTGAAAATAGATAAGTCCCCTGGGCCGGATGGGATTTATCCTAGGATTCTCTGGGAAGCTAGGGAGGAGATTGCTGAGCCTTTGGCTTTGATCTTTAAGTCATCTTTGTCTTCAGGAATAGTGCCAGAAGACTGGAGGATAGAAAACGTTGTCCCCTTGTTCAAGAAGGGGAGTAGAGATAACCCTGGTAACTAGGGCAGCACGGTAGCATTGTGGATAGCACAATTGCTTCACAGCTTCAGGGTTCCAGGTTCGATTTCAGCTTGGGTCACTATTTGTGCGGAGTCTGCACGTTCTCCCCGTGTCTGCGTGGGTTTCCTCCCACAGTTCCAAGATGTGTAGGTTAGGTGGATTGGCCATGAAAATTGCCCTTAGTGTCCAAAATTGCCCTTAGTGTTGGTTGGGGTTACTGGGCTATGGGGATAGGGTGTTGACCTTGGGTAGGGTGCGCTTTCCAAGAGCCGGTGCTGACTCGATGGGCCGAATGGCCTCCTTCTGCACTGTAAAATTCTATTCTCTAGACCAGTGAGCCTTACTTCTGTTGCGGGAAAAGTCTTGGAAAGGTTTATAAGAGATAGGATGTATAATCATCTGGAAAGGAATAATTTGATTCGGGATAGTCAACATGGTTTTGTGAAGGGTAGGTCGTGCCTCACAAACCTTATTGAGTTCTTCGAGAAGTGACCAAACAGGTGGATGAGGGTAAAGCAGTTGATGTGGTGTATATGGATTTCAGTAAAGCGTTTGATAAGGTTCCCCACGGTCGGCTATTGCAGAAAATACGGAGGCATGGGATTCAGGGTGATTTAGCAGTTTGGATCAGAAATTGGCTAGCTGGAAGAAGACAAAGGGTGGTGGTTGATGGGAAATGTTCAGCCTGGAGTCCAGTTACTAGTGGTGTACCACAAGGATCTGTTTTGGGACCGCTGCTGTTTGTCATTTTTATAAATGACCTGGAGGAGGGCGTAGAAGGATGGGTGAGTAAATTTGCAGATGACACTAAAGTCGGTGGAGTTGTGGACAGTGCGGAAGGATGTTACAAGTTACAGAGGGACATAGATAAGCTGCAGAGCTGGGCTGACAGGTGGCAAATGGAGTTTAATGCAGAAAAGTGTGAGGTGATTCATTTTGGAAGGAATAACAGGAAGACAGAGTACTGGCTAATGGTAAGATTCTTGATAGTGTGGATGAGCAGAGAGATCTTGGTGTCCATGCACATGAAAGTTGCCACCCAAGTTGATAGGTTTGTTAAGAAGGCGTACGGTGTGTTAGCTTTTATTGGTTGAGGGATTGAGTTTCAGAGCCATGAGGTCATGTTGCAGTTGTACAAAACTCTGGTGCGGCCGCATTTAGAGTATTCAGTGCAGTTCTGGTTGCCGCATTATAGGAAGGATGTGGAAGCATTGGAAAGGGTGCAGAGGAGATTTACAAGGATGTTGCCTGGTATGGAGGGAAGATCATATGAGGAAAGGCTGAAGGACTTGAGGCTGTTTTCGTTAGAGAGAAGAAGGTTAAGAGGTGACTTAATTGAGGCATACAAGATGATCAGAGGATTAGATAGGGTGGACAGTGAGAGCCTTTTTCCTCGGATGGTGATGTCCAACTCGAGGGGACATAGCTTTAAATTGAGGGGAGATAGATATAGGACAGATGTCAGAGGTAGGTTCTTTACTCAGAGTGTAGTAAGGGTGTGGAATGCCCTGCCTGCAACAGTAGTGGACTCGCCAACACTAAACGCATTCAAATGGTCATTGGATAGGCATATGGACGATAAGGGAATAGTGTAGATGGGCTTTAGAGCGGTTTCACGGTCAGCGCAACATCGAGGGCCGAAGGGCCTGTACTGCGCTGTAATGTTCTATGTTCTAAGTTGGCAATGAAGTTACTGTGAAAATGCCCCTAGTCGTCACATTCCGGCGCCTGTTCGGGTACACAGAAGGAGAATTCAGAATGTTCAATTCACCTCACAGCACGTCTTTCGGGACTTGTGGGAGGAAACTGGAGCACCCGGAGGAAACCCACACAGACACGGGGAGAACATGCAGACTCCACACAGACAGTGACCCAAGTCGGGAATCAAACCTGGGACCCTGGAGCTGTGAAGTAACAGTGCTAACCAAAGGGCAATGTGCAGTAACTGGGGCTAGGGGAGTGGATGTAGTGCAAGAGCGAGCCACCATTTGGCCCCAGATTTAAGCAGAAGCCTTGATACACAGTAAGATATTTTGGGTATTGGCAGCTCAGTAAGTTTGGGAGGGCCAAGCCCCCCTTTCGACCTATCCCTCTGGAGTAGAGCACTTTGGATTCTGCCATTCCTGCCCTCCCAGTAAAAGGCAAATATCAGTTTGTTAACTTTGAAAAAGGATTTGGGCAGAAAAATGGGAAGGTATTGAAAGAAAAAGAAAAATCTCGGGAATATGTTAATTTTTATTGTTTGAATCTTGCCTGTCAAAGAGAGAGGAAGGATGTTCTATCTCTATAGATCTGACCTGACATTATTAATCAGGCTGGAATCATTCAGTTTGTGGAATGAGGCCCAATTGTGGGCCTCCCTGACCGGGCCTGCATTTACTGCAGATCAAACATAGAGGGGGGGATTCTCCGTACCTTGTCCCTGACATTCTCTCTCTCGCCAGCTGGCCAATGGGGATTCCCATTGTCGGCAGCCCCACACCGTCGGGAAATCCCCAGCTGCAGGCGCAACGGAGAATCCCGACAGCGGAGAATCCCGACAGCGGAGAATCCCGACAGCGGCGAATCCCGACAGCGGAGAATCCCGACAGCGGAGAATCCCGACAGCGGCGAATCCCGACAGCGGAGATTCTGACAGCGGAGATTCCGACAGCGGAGAATCCCGACAGCGGAGATTCTGACAGCGGGGAATCCCGACAGCGGAGAATCCCGACGGGAGAGAATCCCGACAGTGGGGAATCCCGACAGCGGAGAATCCCGACAGCGGAGAATCCCGACAGGAGAGATCCCGACAGCGGAGAATCCCGACAGCGGAGAATCCCGACAGCGGAGATTCTGACAGCGGTGAATCCCGACAGCGGAGAATCCCGACAGCGGGGAATCCCGACAGCGGAGAATACCGACAGCGGAGAATCCCGACAGCAGAGAATCCCAACAGCAGAGAATCCAGCCCCTAATTTCCACCTTTGGAATCGATTTTAGTTTTTGTCTGTTAGGGTTTTTGAATTCTGTCCGTTTGTGTTGATGCCAGATACAGCTGGTGAATAATGGCTCATGTTTTGAGTGTGTAAGTTTCATTTGGATAGTTTGAGCAGGAATGGAAGGAAAGCTAATTCAGTTTCTGTGACCGATTTCCAATATTTTCCTTTTTCTCTCTTTAGCTGCCTAGAATCACCTGTTGATAGTTTAATCGTTTGAAATTCAATCGTTTAAAATTACCAACTAACCTCATAAATTTTTCCTTCCTTTTGAAAGTGCCAAGAATTGGAAGATCTTCCTCACGAGCAGAAGTTGGGAACGTCTCTCCCTTTGTACCGGTGAGTAAAAGATTTATTTCTCACCGATGTACCTTCTTTCAATCAGAGAATGCGCAGCTTATAAATTTGAACAATGAAACAAGCATCTCTCTGGGACACCTCATATTAACTCAATTTTCCCACGGTCAGGATTTCAAATCCCATCTAAGCAGTTCAAAATTTGAGTTCAGTTTGAAAATTAATCTGGAAAGATAAAGCTGATGCAGTAAACTCGATCCTGAATCAACAGATTGACAGAAAAACCCATCTGGCCCACTAATGTCCTTTATGGAAGGAAATCTGCCCAGCCCTAATTGCCCTTGAGAAGGTGGTGGTGAGCTGCCTTCCTGAACCGCTGCAGTCTCTGCTGTTAGGGAGGGAGTTCCAGCGACAGTGAAGGAACGGCGATATATTTCCAAGTCAGGGTGGTGAGTGACTTGGAGGGGAACCTCCAGGTGGTGGGGTTCCCAGGTATCTGCTGCTCTTGTCCTTCTAGATGGTAGTGGTCGTGAGTTTGGAAGGTGCTGTCTAAGTCAGTTGCTGCAGTGCATCTTGTAGACGGTACACTTGGCTGCCACTGTGTGTCAGTGGTGGAGGGTTTGAATGTTTGTGGAAGGGGTGTCAATCAAGCGGGGCTGCTTTGTCCTGGATGGTGTTGAGCTTCTTGAGTGTTGTTGGAGCTGCACTCATCCAGGCAAGTGGAGAGTATTCCATTACACTCCTGACTTGTGCCTTGTAGATGGTAGACAGGCTTTGGCGGGTCAGGAGGTGAGTTACTCACCGTAGGATTCCCAGCCTTTAACCTGCTCTTGTAGCCACAATATTTATATGGCTGGGTCTAGTACAATTTCTCATCAGCGGTAACCCTCAGAATGTTGATTGTGGGGATTCAGTGATGGTAACGCCATTGAATGTCAAAGGGCGATGGTTAGATCCTCGCTTGTAGGAGATGGTCATTGCCTGGAACTGGTGTGGTGCGAATATAACTTGTCACTTGCCAGCCCGAGCCTGGATATTGCCCAGGTCTTGCTGCATTTGGACACGGACTGCTTCATTATCTGAGGAGTTGCGAATGGTACTGAACATTGTGTAATCTGAACATATTAATTATGAGCAGGAGGAGGCCCCTGGGCCCCTCAAGCCTGCTGTGCCATTCAATATCATGGCTGATGTGATTGTAACCTCAACCCACATCCATGTAAAAACTGACACTGTGCTTTCATACGTTGTCTACTTCGGGGTAATATCTAGACGAGAAATAGGGGGGACGGGCAAGGATAGATTCTTGTGGGACTCCAGAGGGAATGCCGTGGGTTCAAGAAGATGGCAAATGATTCTCTGGGTACAATTCGATAGATAAGAAGGAGCCAGGTGAGAGCAGTGCTACCCAGCTCGACGTCAGTGGAGAGGTGTTGGAGGAGGAAGGTGTGGTCAAACCGTGTCAAACTCTGCAGACATGTTGAGAAAGACGAGAAGGGAACGTTTCTTTCTGTTACAGTCACAAAGGATATCATGAGTGATTTGGCAAAAAGCTGCTTTTGGCATGGTGATAGGAGCAGAAACCTGATTCGTGGGATTCAACCAAGGAAATCTGGGGAAAATGGGAATGAATTTGGGAAGGGACACCACATTCAAGGACTTTTGGAGAGGAACAGGAGGTCGGAGATGGGGAGGTAAGTTGCGAGGATACAGAGAACAAGAGTTTGTTTTTTGAGGAGAGTGGTGGTAGTTTTGAATGAGTAGGAGACAGTAGGAGAGAGAACCATTTAATACTACCAGCTCACATTGGGCCAGGAAGGAAAGTTGGGTAATCAGCAGTTTAATAGGAATATAATACACACGTTCAAACTACCAAAGTACTTTAGAAATGTATCCTCTGTTGTGATGTGGGAAACACAGCAGTTTCTTTGAGCACAGCAAAATCCCACAAAAACATTGTGATTCTGACTGAAAGGCAGAGAATGAAGAGAAAAAGTTAAGTTTATTAAAACCCGTGGTCTAAGTGCATTAGGGAAAAATTAAAACTGGTACATTTCGGAGTAGGATCACAGGAATCTGCAGCCTCAGTACACCCAACTCTCCCTCTGTAAACCCTCTCGTCTCACCTCATCAATGGTAATCTCTACATCAGTCCATGGCCTCTCTCTGAAAGGGCTACCATGATCTGACCCTGCTCTCTCCCTGCTCTCTCCCTGCTCTCTCCCTGCTCTCTCCCTGCTCTCTCCCTGCTCTCTCCCTGCTGGCTCTAATTGTTTTTGTTCTGGATTCCGATTCTCATGATGATCTTAAAATGAAGTTTTACCAAACGGTAAAATTAGATTTTGCCAAGATATCTGCGAGGGAAACTGTCACAGGAGCTGTATATTGGGGCTTTGTCAATGCCTACTTAGTGATTGTCTTGTTATGCTCTTGACGTAGCTTAAGCTGCTTCCTTGATGTGCACTCTGACAAAGGAATGTTCAGACTTGGAGATAGCTTCAACACATTTATTGAACTATTAACAATTCTCCTACTTGGATTCGACTCTAGTGTTAATCCTTCTATAGGTACTCAGACTGACGAACCAGTCTGCTACAATCCACGTGGTGGGTGTGATGTTCAATCAACCCTGTGTCTGTACTCACTGAGTGTCTCCACTGGAAAGAGGAAGATCATGTGTGCTGTGTCCTTTATATATGGGTTGGTGTAATGCCCCCCTGTGGTAGTGTCACCTCTGCGTGTATCGTGAATGCCCATTGGTCGTGTCCTATCTTACTGACCTATTGGTTGAATGTCTGTGTGTCATGTCTCTGGTGCTCCCTCTAGTGTCTAGCTAGTCTACGTGTACTTACATTAACCCCTTGTGTATTTTCAGTGATGCATATCACCACAGTGATGATTTATTAAATTCAGGATGCAGAGCTGATATTAAACTAGCCTGAAATGAGGGTGTGAGAACGCGAGATGAGTTTAGTGGAATTTGCAGCTTGGCAAAGTGTCAGGGTGATGTTGCCAGACTTGTGAAACTGGATTGTGAATGTTAGCTGCAGAGTAGAGTCGTGCACTTCCTACTGGTCAGAAACAGAACAACCAATCATCTAGCATGTTGGAGCTCGATCTTCAGAGCCGTTTCTGATGGGCATTAGTCACAGGTGCCAATTTGGTAAATTAAAGTGACTAATTCAACATCCTCACGTTGCCTGAGTGCTGACTTTGGAGATCACAGATCCATCCCTGGCCTTCTCCTTCCTCTCACATACATGCTGCCCCTCTGTGACATAGAACATTAGAATACGGCAGAGGAGGAAACCAGGTGGTCTATCAAGCCCATTTGACTCTTTGAAAAGGCTGTCTAATTAATCCCATCAATACTGCTGAGAAAAGAGACATTTGTTGAAGCATTTTGTCTTGTACTCATCACGACAGACACAAGTGCCCCAGCAAATCCCGAAATCGGCAGGCCACGCAGCACCCTGTACTGTGGGGGTGAGCTCGGGGGGGGGGGGGGGGGAGGTGGTAGGGTCAGCACCCACACTATTTAATGTGTCCCCTCCACAGGAAACAGGTCGGCCCGGGGCAAGTAAAATTCAGTCCTTATTGTTTGTTAAAGACCATGAACTACTGGTGAGGAGATTGAGAAGCAAATTTGCAAAGTCATTGCAGAGTGATGCATGAGCCATGGAATAGTGATAATGAGGGACTTTCATTATCCTGATATTAGATGGGAAAGGGCAGGGAATTGTGTTCAGTAGAACTTTCTTGAGCAATACGTTTCCGACTCAACATCAAAAGTGGGATTTAATAATAATAATCTTTATTATTGTCACAAGTAGGCTTACATTAACACTGCAGTGAAGTTACTGTGAAAAGCCCCTAGTCACCACATTCCAGCGCCTGTTCGGGTACACAGAGGGAGAATTCAGAATGTCCAATTCAACTAACAGCCCATCTTTTGGGACTGGAGAAGTGGGGAATGTCACAGTGGGGAAACATCTGGGAAATAGTATCATAAGATTTGCATTAGTTCAGCAAAAGGGCAAGGAATAATCTAGAATAACAACACTGAACTGGAGGTGCCTCATTTCAACATACTGCGGAGGGCTCTGAGATAAATTGGAGTCATTCTGCGGGCAGGAATGGGTGGCCTGGAAAAGGGCATTGAGTGCAGTATTGTCAAAGCACACTCTCACAAGTGGGTCAGGAAAGGCAATGGATGTCAGAATTCCCTGGATGGTGAAGAAGCTACAGAGTAAGATGAAGCAGAAAAAGGATGCATTCAACAAATATCAGATTGATGATGCAAAGAAGAAACAGTGTACTGAGGGGCAGTGACAAAGAAAATAAGAGGGAAAAAGTGGGAATAAAAATAGATTGTAGCCAAAAGAAATCCAATTTTTCTGTAGCAATAAAAAGATTTTCAGAAGAGTGGTGGGGCTGCCGAGCAACCAGACTGGAGAACATGGCTAGGGCACTAAATTAGTGTTTTGCATTGGTTTTTACAAAAACAGAATGGTAAACATGAAAATTGCTGCGATACTGAATGAGATAAAAGTAAGGAAGCACTGGAAAGAATGGCTGTACAGGAAGTAGTTAAGTAACTAGTATCAGCTGGGATTTATACTCAATTGCTGAGGGAAGTAAAGGGGGAAATTGCAGAAGCACTGGACATGATCTTCCTCCCCTGTTTAGATACAGGAGTGCTGCCAGAGTACTGGGCAATTGCCACAGTTACACTCATGCCCAAAAGGCGTGAATATAAGCACAGCAACTACAGACCACTCAAGTTAATGTCAGTGCTGTCAAGAACAATAATCTGGTTTGCAATTAACAGTCACTTTGGGGGGGGGGGGGCACGGTGGTGCAGTGGTTAGCACTGCTGCCTCACGGTGCCAAGACCCGGTTTCGATCCCGGCTCTGGGTCACTGTCCGTGTGGAGTTTGCACATTCTCCCCGTGTCCGCGTGGGTCTCACCCCCACAACCCAAAAGATGTGCAGGGTAGTTGGAGTGGCCACGCTAAATTGCCCCTTAATTGGAAAAAACAATGAATTGGGCACTTTAAATTATAAAACAAAAATCAGTCACTTGGACCAGCATAGATTAATAAAGGAAGCCAGGACAGATTTATTCCAGGAAAATCGAGAGCGTGGTTGAAGGTTGTGCAGTTGATGTTGTGTGTATCGACTTTCAAAGGTGTTTGATAAAGTGGCATACAATGGCCGGGATTCTCCCAGCCTGGGGCCGGGCCGGAGAATCCCCGCAACCGGGCCACACCGCCCCGGAGAACCGCCGTCATTGGCGCCGGCGTATTTGGTGCGTTGCAGGCCGCTGTACCTGGCCAGGCCACCGATTCTCCAGCCCGGATGGACCGACCGACCGTTCTAAAAAGTCCTGCCGGTGCCGGCCACACCTCGTCGCAGCAGACGGGAACTCTGCACGCAGGGTCAGGGGGCGGCCTGTGGGGAGGGGGGGGCTTCAACCCCGGGGGGGAGGGGGGGGGGGGGGGGGGGGGGGGGGGGGGCCTCCGATGGGGCCGGGCCCGCGATCAGGGCCCACCGATCAGCAGGCCGGCCTCTCGCTCCCCGGGCCTATTTCCGACTGCGTGGACACTCTGCCACTGAATGGGAGAATCCCGCCCAATAAGTTTGTGAACAGAATAAAAAGAGATCATGGTAAAAATGGTGTGCAAATTTGGCCAAGGGATGGAAAATAGCATTTTGGTGATTGGCTGCTTTTCCGACGGAGGGAGATAATTAATATAATAGCTCAGGGGTCAGATTGTTGTTGTTTCAGAAATAGTTCAATGGATTGGGTTTGGGATAGTTACAGGGCACGGCACTTACAGATGACACAAACCTGGAAATGTAATAAACAGTAAAGAAGCTCTAGTGAGAAACGCAGGGCGGTGGAGTAAATGAACACCTGGCAGATGAAATTCATTGCAGAAGTGTGAGGTGATAGAAACTGAAAGATACAACTTGAAAGGGTGCAAAAGCAGAGGGAACTGGACGAACAGATGCATAAATCTTTGAGGGTGATAGGACAGTTAACAAACCTGTTCAGCGAGTGTTATAAATCGAGGCATAATTTCAAACTCACAAAAGTTATGCTCATCTGATATAAAACACTGTTTTGGAAGAGCTGGAATGCGCCCTGCAGGGTGCTGTATAATAATCTTTATTGTCACAAGTAGGCCTACATTAACACTACAATGAAGTTACTGTGAAAAGCCCCTCATCGCCACATTCCGGCGCCTGTTCGGGTACACAGAGGGAGAATTCAGAATGTCCAATGCACGTGACAGCACGTCTTTCGGGACTTTGTGGGAGGAAACCGGAGCACCCGGAGGAAACCCACGCAGACACGGGGAGAACGTGCAGACTCCGCACAGACAGTGACCCAAGCCGGGAATCGAACCTGGGACCCTGTCGCTGTGAAACACCCGTGCTAACCACTGTGCTACCGTGCCGCCCTAAGGATGTTGGAGACAGTTCAGAAGATGTTTATCGGAATGGTTCCCGGGATAAGGAATTACAGTAATGTGGGTAGACTGGAGAAGCTGGGTTCTGCTTGACGCTGAGAATGTTACAAGACGATTAGATAAAAGTTGTTAAAAATCTGAAAGGTTTAGATGGAGTAAATGAAGAGTAACTGCTTCGAATGGCTGAAGGGCCATCAACCAGCTTGACAAAACAACCAGCAGCAACATGCGGAAAAGCTTAGTTCCGCAGAGAGTGGGTCTGGGGGGCCCTGCCGGAGAGAGTGGGTGTGGAGGGCCCTGATGGAGAGAGTGGGCCTGGAGGGCCGGAGAGAGTGGGTCTGGAGGGCCGGAGAGAGTGGGTGTGGAGGGCCCTGATGGAGAGAGTGGGTGTGGAAGGCTCTGATGGAGAGAGTGGGTGTGGAGGGCTCTGTTGGAGAGAGTGGGTGTGGAGGGCTCTGATGGAGAGAGTGGGTGTGGAGGGCCCTGATGAAGAGAGTGGGTCTGGAGGGCCGGAGAGAGTGGGTGTGGAGGGCCCTGATGGAGAGAGTGGGTGTGGAAGGCTCTGATGGAGAGAGTGGGTGTGAAGGGCTCTGATGGAGAGAGTGGGTCTGGGGGGCCCTGCCGGAGAGAGTGGGTCTGGAGGGCCCTGATGGAGAGAGTGGGCCTGGGGGGCCCTGATGGAGAGAGTGGGTGTGGAGGGCCGGAGAGAGTGGGTCAGGAGTGCCGGAGAGAGTGGGTGTGGAGGGCCCTGATGGAAAGAGTGGGTCTGGGGGGCCCTGATGGAGAGAGTGGGCCTGGAGGGCCGGAGAGAGTGGGTGTGGAGGGCCCTGATGGAGAGAGTGGGCCTGGAGGGCCGGGGAGAGTGGGTCTGGAGGGCCGGAGAGAGTGGGTGTGGAGGGCCCTGATGGAAAGAGTGGGTGTGGAAGGCCCTGATGGAGAGAGTGGGTGTGGAAGGCCCTGATGGAGAGAGTGGGTGTGGAGTGCCGGAGAGAGTGGGTGTGGAGGGCTCTGATGGAGAGAGTGGGTGTGGAGGGCTCTGATGGAGAGAGTGGGTCTGGGGGGCCCTGATGGAGAGAGTGGGTGTGGAAGGCCCTGATGGAGAGAGTGGGTGTGGAAGGCTCTGATGGAGAGAGTGGGTGTGGAGGGCCCTGATGGAGAGAGTGGGTGTGGAAGGCCCTGATGGAGAGAGTGGGTGTGGAAGGCCCTGATGGAGAGAGTGGGTGTGGAGGGCCCTGATGGAGAGAGTGGGTGTGGAAGGCCCTGATGGAGAGAGTGGGTCTGGGGGGCCTGATGGAGAGAGTGGGTGTGGAGGGCCCTGATGGAGAGAGTGGGTCTTGAGGGCTCTGTTGGAGAGAGTGGGTCTGGAGGGCCCTGATGGAGAGAGTGGGTCTTGAGGGCTCTGTTGGAGAGAGTGGGTCTGGAGGGCCCTGATGGAGAGAGTGGGTCTGGAGGGCCTGATGGAGAGAGTGGGTCTGGGGGGCCCTGATGGAGAGAGTGGGTGTGGAGGGCCCTGATGGAGAGAGTGGGTGTGGAAGGCCCTGATGGAGAGAGTGGGTCTGGAGGGCCCTGATGGAGAGAGTGGGTGTGGAGGGCTCTGATGGAGAAAGTGGGTCTGGAGGGCCGGAGAGAGTGGGTCCGGGGGGCCCTGATGGAGAGAGTGGGTATGGAAGGCCCTGATGGAGAGAGTGGGTCTGGAAGGCCCTGATGGAGAGAGTGGGCCTGGAGGGCCGGAGAGAGTGGGTGTGGAAGGCCCTGATGGAGAGAGTGGGTGTGGAAGGCCCTGATGGAGAGAGTGGGTGTGGAGGGCCCTGATGGAGAGAGTGGGTGTGGAGGGCTGGAGAGAGTGGGTGTGGAGGGCTCTGATGGAGAGAGTGGGTCTGGGGGGCCCTGATGGAGAGAGTGGGTGTGGAAGGTCCTGATGGAGAGAGTGGGCCTGGAGGGCCGGAGAGAGTGGGTGTGGAGGGCCCTGATGGAGAGAGTGGGTGTGGAAGGCCCTGATGGAGAGAGTGGGTCTGGAGGGCTCTGATGGAGAGAGTGGGTCTGGGGGGCCTGATGGAGAGAGTGGGTGTGGAGGGCATTGATGGAGAGAGTGGGCCTGGAGGGCCGGAGAGAGTGGGTCTGGAGGGCAGGAGAGAGTGAGTGTGGAGGGCCGGAGAGAGTGGGTGTGGAGGGCCGGAGAGAGTGGGTGTGGAGGGCCCTGATGGAGAGAGTGGGTGTGGAGGGCCCTGATGGAGAGAGTGGGTGTGGAGGGCCGGAGAGAGTGGGTGTGGAGGGCTCTGATGGAGAGAGTGGGTCTGGAGGGCCCTGATGGAGAGAGTGGGTGTGGAAGGCCCTGATGGAGAGAGTGGGTCTGGAGGGCTCTGATGGAGAGAGTGGGTGTGGAGGGCTCTGATGGAGAGAGTGGGTGTGGAGGGCTCTGATGGAGAGAGTGGGTCTGGAGGGCCCTGATGGAGAGAGTGGGTGTGGAAGGCCCTGATGGAGAGAGTGGGTGTGGAAGGCCCTGATGGAGAGAGTGGGTGTGGAGGGCCCTGATGGAGAGAGTGGGTGTGGAGGGCTGGAGAGAGTGGGTGTGGAGGGCTCTGATGGAGAGAGTGGGTCTGGGGGGCCCTGATGGAGAGAGTGGGTGTGGAAGGTCCTGATGGAGAGAGTGGGCCTGGAGGGCCGGAGAGAGTGGGTGTGGAGGGCCCTGATGGAGAGAGTGGGTGTGGAAGGCCCTGATGGAGAGAGTGGGTCTGGAGGGCTCTGATGGAGAGAGTGGGTCTGGGGGGCCTGATGGAGAGAGTGGGTGTGGAGGGCATTGATGGAGAGAGTGGGCCTGGAGGGCCGGAGAGAGTGGGTCTGGAGGGCAGGAGAGAGTGAGTGTGGAGGGCCGGAGAGAGTGGGTGTGGAGGGCCGGAGAGAGTGGGTGTGGAGGGCCCTGATGGAGAGAGTGGGTGTGGAGGGCCCTGATGGAGAGAGTGGGTGTGGAGGGCCGGAGAGAGTGGGTGTGGAGGGCTCTGATGGAGAGAGTGGGTCTGGAGGGCCCTGATGGAGAGAGTGGGTGTGGAAGGCCCTGATGGAGAGAGTGGGTCTGGAGGGCTCTGATGGAGAGAGTGGGTGTGGAGGGCTCTGATGGAGAGAGTGGGTGTGGAGGGCTCTGATGGAGAGAGTGGGTCTGGAGGGCCCTGATGGAGAGAGTGGGTGTGGAAGGCCCTGGTGGAGAGAGTGGGTCTGGAGGGCTCTGATGGAGAGAGTGGGTCTGGGGGGCCTGATGGAGAGAGTGGGTGTGGAGGGCATTGATGGAGAGAGTGGGTCTGGAGGGCCCTGATGGAGAGAGTGGGTCTGGAGGGCCCTGATGGAGAGAGTGGGTCTGGAGGGCCGGAGAGAGTGGGTCTGGAGTGCCCTGATGGAGAGAGTGGGTGTGGAGGGCCCTGATGGAGAGAGTGGGTGTGGAGGGCCCTGATGGAGAGTGGGTGTGGAAGGCCCTGATGGAGAGAGTGGGTGTGGAGGGCCCTGATGGAGAGAGTGGGTGTGGAGGGCCCTGATGGAGAGAGTGGGTGTGGAGGGCTCTGATGGAGAGAGTGGGTGTGGAAGGCCCTGATGGAGAGAGTGGCAGAAGCAGATTTGTGGCTTTCAAAAAGCAATTTGATAAATAGTTGAAGGAAAAGTTGAGACTCATTGGATTGTCCTTTGAAAGGGCCGGTAAAGACTCGATGGGCTAAATGGTGTCCTGTGCTATTCTATGATGCAATGTTGCGTGGTGGGCAAGAGACCCAGCAGTAATTAACCCCAGATAATAGCAGCTTATTTCAACATTAACAAAGCTGTTGAAATGCAGGGGTTATTTTGTATTGTTTTGAGATGCGTGGTATTTGTGAGGACATGCAAAGAAAGTTAATCCTGCACAGAGGGTGAATATGGGCAACGTGCATGGTTGGATGGATTGGCGGGATTGAAGGAGCACTGTGGCACTGTTCCGTGGTATGATTCGATGCTCAATGTAGATTTATAATGTAATTAAACCACATAGGTTATAATGTAGTTGGTTTCATTCAAAATGAAAACAGATGTTCGGCTGTCAATATGTTTTTGGTTTATTTTGAGCAAGTGGAAGTTGTTCATCTGTGAATCTGCTGTAAATGACCGTAAATTACAGAGTTTTTAATCGACTCTGAGGTTTATAAATAGGAACTTTTGAAATATGGTTTATTTTAAGGATGGGGGAAGGGCACAATATAGAACCATCGATGTTTTATTACAGAACATAAAGGCCATTGCCACAGCTTCAAACTCAAGTGCTGCAGAATATTATCACTGCCTGTTCGTCATTTACCTAGTAGTTAGGTGAATACTGAATGGGCGGCTGCTGGTGGGTTTAATTTCAGCATCACTATCGCAAAACAGATAAACTTATTTCTATCTTCCGATATTCAAAAACACACAATTAAATCACATCAAATAAGCATTGATGGAGTAGATGGTACTGAAAATGGTGAAAGGATAATCACTCTCCAACAGTTACTTACACCAGTCATTCTTGCCCACTCTCTATGTGTTGTATAACCGTGAGTAATCGTCACATGAACTTCCTGTGCACTTGGATATCGCAATGAATTCCACAGAATGGAGTATTGATTTCTGATCACTAACCTCAATAAGGGTTTTTGAATTGTAGTCACCAGTACAGTTCCCCCAATCAAGCACAAATTCTGATTGCAAAGATTTTTATTGTGTACAGATTTAAGATCCATTTCCTAGACTGTTTTGGTTTCTTCATGTGTTTGTACAATTGTAAGTGATACATAGAGTTATTGTAGTTGATGTCTTCCATTCTGTTATAGATATTGACAAATTGGGGAAATAGTGTGTTGTGTAGGCTTTTCCCCAGGGTAGAGGGGTCAATTACTAGGGGGCATAGGTTTAAGGTGCGAGGGGCAAGGTTTAGAGGAGATGTACGAGGCAAGTTTTTTTACACAGAGGGTAGTGGGTGCCTGGAACTCGCTGCCGGAGGAGGTGGTGGAAGCAGGGATGATTGTGACATTTAAGGGGCATCTTGACAAATACATGAATAGGATGGGAATAGAGGGATACGGACCCCGGTAGTGAAGAAAATTGTAGTTTAGTTGGGCAGCATGGACGGCACAGTCTTGGAGGGCCGAAGGGCCTGTTCCTGTGCTGTACTTTTCTTTGTTCTTTCTTTGTTCTTTGTAGATATTCTAAAAATTGGAGGGACATCAATGCTTATTTGATGTGATTTAATTGTGTAGACATTGTACAAATTGTGGACAGTGTGTGTGTAGATATTGTACAAATTGGGGGACAGTGGGGTGTGTAGATATTGTACACATTGGGTGGGATAGTGGGTTGTGATGATATTCTACAAATTGAGGGACCATTGGTTGTGTAGTTATTATATAAATTGGGGTTTAGTGGGTTGTGTAGATATTGTACAAATTGGAGGGATAGTGTGTTGTGCAGATATTGTACAAATTGGAGGGATAGTGTGTTGTGCAGATATTGTACAATATCACCTCACACTTATCCGAATTGAAATGAAAATGAAAATGAAAATCTCTTATTGTCACGAGTAGGCTTCAATGAAGTTACTGTGAAAAGCCCCTAGTCGCCACATTCCAGTGCCTGTTCGGGAGGGCTGATACGGGAATTGAATCCCATCTGATCAGCCCATCTATATCCTTCTGAAATTGAAGGCTATGTGAGCGTAACGTCAACAGTTGGAAAGTTGCTAGAGTCCATTATCAAGGATTTCATAGCACAGCATTTGGAAAGCAGTGGTGTAATCAGACAAAGTCAGCATGGATTTATGAAAGGGAAATCATGCTTGACAAATCTTCTAGAATTCTTTGAAGATGTAAGTAGTAAGTTGACCAGGGAGACCCGGTAGATGTGGTTTATTTAGACTTTCAGAAGACTTTCAATAAGATCACACATAACAGATTACTATGTAAAGTTAAAGTGCGTGGGATTGAGGGTAGTGTCTTGAGATGAATAGAAAGCTGGTTAGCAGACAGGAAGCAAAAAAGTTGGAATAAATGGGTCTTCTTCAGATTGGCAGGCAGTGACTAGTGGGGTACCATAGGGATCTGTGCTCAGAACCCAACTGTTCACATTATATATTCATGATTTGGACGAGGAAACTGATTGTATTCTCTCCAAATTTGCAGCTGATACAGAGTTGGGTGGGAGGGTGAGCTGTGAGGAGGATGCAGAGATGCTTCAGCGGGATTTGAACAGGCTGAGTGAGTGGGCCTAGCCCCTCAATGAGAATTCCGCACCTTTGGGGAGGCCCGACGCCGGAGTGGTTGGTGCCACTCCGCTACGCCGGGACCCCCCGCCCCGCCGGGTAGGGGAGAATCACGTCCCTGGAGTATTGTGTGCAGTTTTGGTGTCCTTATCTGAGGAAGGATGTTCTTGCTATGGAGGGAGGGCAGAAAAGGTTTACCAGGCTGATTCCTGGGATGGTGGGACTGTCATATGAGGAGAGACTGAGTCGGCTAGGATTATATTCATTGGAGTTTAGAAGAGTGAGAGGGGATCTCATAGAAACTTACAAAATTCTAACAGGATTAGATTCAGAAAGAATGTTCCCAATGGTGGGGGAGTCCAGAACTAGGGGTCATAGGTTGAGGATAAGGGGTAAACCTTTTAGGACTGAGGTGGGGAGAAATGTCTTCACCCAGAGAGTGGTGAATCTGTGGAATTCACTCCCACAGAAAGTTGTTGAGGTGAAAACCTTGTGTAATTTCAAGAAGGAATTAGATACAGCTCTTGGGGCTAAAGGGATCAAGGGATATGGAAGGAAGGCGGGATCAGGGTATTGAACCCGATGATCAGCCAGGATCATAATGAATGGGGGAGAGGCTCGATGGGCCAAATGGCCTCCTCCTGCTTTTATTTTCTTTGTTTCTATGTATGTATTCTGCTCACTCTTTACAAAGCTTTGCCAAAGAGTCATCGGATTCGAAACGTTAGCTCTTTTCTCTCCCTACAGATGCTGCCAGACTTGCTGAGATTTTCCAGCATTTTTCCTTCCATTAACTCTGTCTCCATCTTTATAGATTTCCAGCATTTTCTGAATTTTCTAAAAATAGCTCGAAAAGCCCCCTTGTGAGATTTGCAGAACACAACCTCAACCAACAATGAAGCACTGGCCCTCGTACACCATCAGCCTGTGCTCCTGTTCAACAAACTCTGACAGAATTTAACCTTTCAAAAAGTTTGGTGCATTTTGAAGAAACTGTCATGATGGGATTTCCCCTCCCACAGTCTGTGTGTGTTACTTTTTCAGATTAGCAAGTTCAGACCTGTCCAGTTCCCTTAACACCAGCTCTGTAATTAACGGTAAGGAGGCAGTTTGTTGAAGGCAGTCAGTCCCTTTCTCTCTCTCTCTCTCCCAATCTACGCCCAGGTTTATTAATCCTCAAACTCAGGAGCGACTTTGCTTCATCCTTTAAACTCCAGACAACAGAATACTCGTGGATAATTACACACCGCTCGCACCATGGCAGCAAAGAATAACACACCCCTCACAACCATGGAACATCCCAAAACATCTCCCAGCCGAGGGATTAATTTTGAAGTACGGTCACTGCTGTAGTGTCAGAAACGCAGCAGCAGTCAATTTGTGCACAGAATGATCCAACCAACAGCAACGTGATAATGACCAGCTCATCTGTTGAGCAGGGGCAGTGGTACAATCCCACCATGGCAGATAATGAAATTTGGAATTAGAAGTCGAATGATGACCATGAAACCATTGTCGATTGTTGTAAAAACCCATCTGGTTCACTGATGTCCTTGAGGGAAGGAAATCTGCCGTCCTTACCTGGTCTGGCCTACATGTGACTCCAGACCCACAGCAATGTGGTTCTTTCTCAGATGCCTTTAGAGTGGGCAGCCATGATGTGGAGATACCGGCATTGGACTGGGGTGAGCACAGTAAGAAGTCTTACACCAACCAGGTTAAAGACTTTAACCTGGTGTTGTAAGACTTCTTATTCTGAATGGGTGGCACAGTAGCACAGTGGTTAGCACTGTTACTTCACAGCGCCAGGGTCCCAGGTTCGATTCCTGGCTTGGGTCGGTGACTGTGCGGAGTCTGTACGTTCTCCCCGTGTCTGCGTGGGTTTCCTCCGGGTGCTCCGGTTTCCTCCCACAGTCCCGAAAGACGTGCTGTTAGGTGAATTGGACATTCTGAATTCTCCCTCTGTGTACCCGAACAGCAGCCGGAATGTGGCGACGAGGGGATTTTCACAGTAACTTCATTGCAGTGTTAATTGTGACAATAATAAAGATTATTATTATTAAGTGTCCGAACAAGCTACTAAAGGGCTGTATGCTAGCCCAGATTAGCCCAGATTACAATATTAAAATTAATCAGTTTCGGGAAAGATTGAGGGGTGAATATTGGTCAGGGCTCTGCAGAGACAGTTCCTGCTCATCTTCAGAGTAGTATCATTGGATAATTTATATCCAATACAGAGGGCAGATGGAGACTCAATATCTAACTTTCTCACCGAAAGGCAGCACCTTCAGTGATGCACTCCCTCAGTACTGACCCTCTGACAGTGCAGCACTCCCTCAGTACTGACCCTCTGACAGTGCAGCACTCCCTCAGTACTGACCCTCTGACAGTGCGGCACTCCCTCAGTACTGACCCTCTGACAATGCGGCACTCCCTCAGTACTGACCCTCTGACAGTGCAGCACTCCCTCAGTACTGACCCTCTGACAGTGCAGCCTCCCTCAGTACTGACCCTCTGACAGTGCAGCTCTCCCTCAGTACTGACCCTCTGACAGTGCAGCGCTCCCTCACTACTGACCCTCTGACAGCGCAGCACTCCCTCAGTACTGACCCTCTGACAGTGCAGCACTCCCTCAGTACTGACCCTCTGACAGTGCAGCACTCCCTCAGTACTGATCCTCTGACAGTGCAGCACTCCCTCAGTACTGACCCTCTGACAGTGCAGCACTCCCTCAGTACTGACCCTCTGACAGTGCAGCGCTCCCTCAGTACTGACCCTCTGACAGTGCGGCACTCCCTCAGTACTGACCCTCTGACAGTGCAGCACTCCCTAAGTACTGACCCTCTGACAGCGCAGCACTCCCTCAGTACTGACCCTCTGACAGTGCAGCACTCCCTCAGTACTGACCCTATGACAGTGCAGCACTCCCTCAGTACTGACCCTCTGACAGTGCAGCACTCCCTCAGTACTGACCCTCTGACAGTGCGGCACTCCCTCAGTACTGACCCTCTGACAGTGCAGCACTCCCTCAGTACTGACCCTCTGACAGTGCAGCACTCCCTCAGTACTGACCCTCTGACAGTGCAGCACTCCCTCAGTACTGACCCTCTGACAGTGCGGCACTCCCTCAGTACTGACCCTCTGACAGTGCAGCACTCCCTCAGTACTGACCCTCTGACAGTGCAGCTCTCCCTCAGTACTGACCCTCTGACAGTGCGGCACTTCCCTCAGTACTGACCCTCTGACAGTGCAGCACTCCCTAAGTACTGACCCTCTGAGAGTGCAGCACTCCCTCAGTACTGACCCTCTGACAGTGTGGCACTCCCTCAGTACTGACCCTCTGACAGTGCAGCACTCCCTCAGTACTGACCCTCTGACAGTGCAGCACTCCCTCAGTACTGACCCTCTGACAGTGCAGCACTCCCTCAGTACTGACCCTCTGACAGTGCAGCACTCCCTCAGTACTGACCCTCTGACAGTGTGGCACTCCCTCAGTACTGACCCTCTGACAGTGCGGCACTCCCTCAGTACTGACCCTCTGACAGTGCAGCACTCCCTCAGTACTGACCCTCTGACAGTGCAGCACTCCCTCAGTACTGACCCTCTGAGAGTGCAGCACTCCCTCAGTACTGACCCTCTGACAGTGCAGCACTCCCTCAGTACTGACCCTCTGACAGTGCAGCACTCCCTCAGTACTGACCCTCTGACAGTGCAGCACTCCCTCAGTACTGACCCTCTGACAGTGCAGCATTCCCTCAGTACTGACCCTCTGACAGTGCGGTGCTCCCTCAGTACTGACCCTCTGACAGTGCGGCGCTCCCTCAGTACTGACTCTCTGACAGTGCGGCACTCCCTCAGTACTGACCCTCTGACAGTGCAGCACTCCCTCAGTACTGACCCTCTGATAGTGCGGCACTCCCTCAGTACTGACCCTCTGACAGTGCAGCACTCCCTCAGTACTGACCCTCTGACAGTGCGGCACTTCCTCGGTGAAAGATGAAAGTGCAATTGTTTGTGCTCAGGTGATACAAAGGACAAAGAAAAGTACAGCACAGGAACAGGCCCTTCGGCCCTCCAAGCCCGTGCCGACCATGCTGCCTGTCTAAACTAAAATCTTCCACACTTCCTGGGTCCGTATCCCTCTATTCCCATCCTATTCATGTATTTGTCAAGATGCCCCTTAAACGTCACTATCGTCCCTGCTTCCACCACCTTCTCCGGCAGCGAGTTCCAGGCACCCACTACCCTTGTGTAAAAAAATTGCCTCGTACATCTCCTCTAAACCTTGCCCCTCGCACCTTAAACCTATGCCCCCTAGTAATTGACCCCTCTACCCTGGGGAAAAACCTCTGACTATCCACTCTGTCTATGCCCCTCATAATTTTGTAGACCTCTATCAGGTCGCCCCTCAACCTCCGTCGTTCCAGTGAGAACAAACCGAGTTTATTCAGCCGCTCCTCATAGCTAATGCCCTCCATTCCAGGCAACATCCTGGTAAATCCCTTCTGCACCCTCTCTAAAGCCTCCACAGCCTTCTGGTAGTGTGGCGACCAGAATTGAACACTATACTCCAAGTGTGGCCTAACTAAGGTTCTATACAGCTGGAACATGACTTGCCAATTCTTATACTCAATGTCTTGGCCAATGAAAGCAAGCATGCCGTATGCCTTCTTGACTACCTTCTCCACCTGTGTTGCCCCTTTCAGTGACCTGTGGACCTGTACACCTAGATCTCTCTGACTGTCAATACTCTTGAGGTTTCTACCATTCACTGTATATTCCCTACCTGTATTAGACCTTTCAAAATGCATTACCACACATTTGTCCGGATTAAACTCCATCTGCCATCGCTCCGCCCAAGGCTCCAAACGATCTAAATCCTGCTGTATCCTCTGACAGTCCTCATCGCTATCTGCAATTCCACCAACCTTTGTGTCATTTGCAAACTTACTGATCAGACCAGTTACATTTTCCTCAAAATCATTTACTACAAACAGCAAAGGTCCCAGCACTGATACCTGCGGAACACCACTAGTCACAGCCCTCCAATCAGAAAAGCACCCTTTCATTGCTACTCTCTGCCTTCTATGACCTAGCCAGTTCTGCATCCACCTTGCCAGCTCACCCCTGATCCCATGTGACTTCACCTTTTGTCCCAGTCCACCATGAGAGACCTTGTCAAAGGCCTTACTGAAGTCCATATAGACACCATCCACTGCCCTACCTGCATCAATCATCTTTGTGTCCTCTTCAAAAAACTCTTATCAAGTTAGTGAGACACGACCTCCCCTTCACAAAACCATGCTGCCTCTCACTAATACGTCCATTTGCTTCCAAATGGGAGTAGATCCTGTCTCGAAGAATTCTCTCCAGTAATTTCCCTACCACTGACGTTAGGCTCACCGGCCTGTAGTTCCCTGGATTATCCTTGCTACTGTTCTTAAACAAAGGAACAACATTGGCCATTCTCTAGTCCTCTGGGACATCACCTGGAGACAGTGAGGATCCAAAGATTTTTGTCAAGGCCTCAGCAATTTCCTCTCTCGCCTCCTTCAGTATTCTGGGGTAGATCCCATCAGGCCCTGGGGACTTATCCACCTTAATATTTTTCAAGACGCCCAACACCTCGTCTTTTTGGACCTCAATGTGACCCAGGCTATCTACACACCCTTCTCCAGACTCAACATCCACTAATTCCTTCTCTTTGGTGAATACTGATGCAAAGTATTCATTTAGTTCCTCGCCCATTTCCTCTGGCTCCACACATATATTCCCTTGCCTATCCTTCAGTGGGGCAACCCTTTCCCTGGCTACCCTCTTGCTTTTATGTACGTGTAAAAAGCCTTGGGATTTTCCTTAACCCTAATGACTTTTGCCAGTGAATTTTCGTGACCCCTTAACATAAGAACTAGGAGCAGGAGAAAGCCATCTGGCCCCTCGAGCCTGCTCCGCCATTCAATGAGATCATGGCTGATCTTTTGTGGACTCAGCTCCACTTTCCGGCCCGAACACCATAACCCTTAATCCCTTTATTCTTCAAAAAACTATCTATCTTTACCTTAAAAACATGTAATGAAGGAGCCTCAACTGCTTCACTGGGCAAGGAATTCCATAGATTCACAACCCTTTGGGTGAAGAAGTTCCTCCTAAACTCAGTTCTAAATCTACTTCCCCTTATTTTGAGGCTATGCCCCCTAGTTCTGCTGTCACCCGCCAGTGGAAACAACCTGCCCGCATCTATCCTATCTATTCCCTTCATAATTTTAAATGTTTCTATAAGATCCCCCCTCATCCTTCTAAATTCCAACGAGTACAGTCCCAGTCTACTCAACCTCTCCTCATAATCCAACCCCTTCAGCTCTGGGATTAACCTAGTGAATCTCCTCTGCACACCCTCCAGCGCCAGTACGTCCTTTCTCAAGTAAGGAGACCAAAACTGAACACAATACTCCAGGTGTGGCCGCACTAACACCTTATACAATTGCAACATAACCTCCCTAGTCTTAAACTCCATCCCTCTAGCAATGAAGGACAAAATTCCATTTGCCTTCTTAATCACCTGTTGCACTTGTAAACCAACCTTCTGTGACTCATGCACTAGCACACCCAAGTCTCTCTGAACAGCGGCATGCTTTAATATTTTATCGTTTAAATAATAATCCCGTTTGCTGTTATTCCTACCAAAATGGATAACCTCACATTTGTCAACATTGTATTCCATCTGCCAGACCCGAGCCCATTCACTTAGCCTATCCAAATCCCTCTGCAGACTTCCAGTATCCTCTGCACTTTTCGCTTTACCACTCATCTTAGTGTCATCTGCAAACTTGGACACATTGCCCTTGGTCCCCAACTCCAAATCATCAATGTAAATTGTGAACAATTGTGGGCCCAACATGGATCCCTGAGGGACACCACTAGCTACTGATTGCCAACCAGAGAAACACCCATTAATCCCAACTCTTTGCTTTCTATTAATTAACCAATCCTCTATCCATGCTACTACTTTACCCTTAATGCCATGCATCTTTATCTTATGCAGCAACCTTTTGTGTGGCACCTTGTCAAAGGCTTTCTGGAAATCCAGATATACCACATCCATCGGCTCCCCGTTATCTACTGCACTGGTAATGTCCTCAAAAAATTCCACTAAATTAGTTAGGCACGACCTGCCTTTTACGAACCCATGCTGCGTCTGCCCAATGGGACAATTTCTATCCAGATGCCTCGCAATTTCTTCCTTGATGATAGATTCCAGCATCTTCCCTATTACCGAAGTTAAACTCACTGGCCTATAATTTCCTGCTTTCTGCCTACCTCCTTTTTTAAACAGTGGCGTCACGTTTGCTAATTTCCAATCCACCGGGACCACCCCAGAGTCTAGTGAATTTCGGTAAATTATCACTAGTGCATCTGCAATTTCCCTAGCCATCTCTTTTAGCACTCTGGGATGCATTCCATCAGGGCCAGGAGACTTGTCTACCTTTAGCCCCATTAGCTTGCCCATCACTCCTTCCTTAGTGATAACAATCCTCTCAAGGTCCTCACCTGTCATAGCCTCATTTCTATCAGTCACTGGCATGTTATTTGTGTCTTCCACTGTGAAGACCGACCCAAAAAACCTGTTCAGTTCCTCAGCCATTTCCTCATTTCCCATTATTAAAACTCCCTTCTCATCCTCTAAAGGACCAATATTTACCTTAGCCACTCTTTTTTGTCTTATATATTTGTAGAAACTTTTACTGTCTGTTTTTATATTCTGAGCAAGTTTACTCTCATACTCTATCTTACTCTTCTTTATAGCTTTTTTAGTTATTTTCTGTTGCCCCCTAAAGATTTCCCAGTCCTCTAATCTCCCAGCAATCTTTGCCACTTTATATGCTTTTTCCTTCAATTTGATACTCTCCCTTATTTCCTTAGATATCCACCGTCGATTTTCCCTCTTTCTTCCGTCCTTCCTTTTTGTTGGTATAAACCTTTGCTGAGCACTGTGAAAAATCGCTTGGAAGGTTCTCCACTGTTCCTCAACTGTTCCACCATAAAGTCTTAGCTCCCAGTCTACCTTAGCTAGTTCTTCTCTCATCCCCTTGTAATCTCCTTTGTTTAAACACAAAACACTTCTAGCCCTCCTGACTCCTTGCTTAAGTTCCTTCCTACTTTCCTTATATTCCACACAGGCTCTGCCTGTTCCCAGCCTTCTAGCCCTGACAAATGCCTCCTTTTTCTTTTTGACGAGGCCTTCAATATCTCTCGTTATCCAAGGTTCCTGAAATTTGCCATATTCATCCTTCCTCACAGGAACATGCCGGTCCTGAATTCCTTTCAACTGACACTTGAAAGCCTCCCACATGTCAGATGTTGATTTACCCTCAAACATCCGCCTCCAATCTAGGTTCTTCAGTTCCCGCCTAATATGGTTATAATTAGCCTTCCCCCAATTTAGCACATTCACCCGAGGACCACTCTTATCCTTGTCCACCAGCACTTTAAAACTTACTGAATTGTGGTCACTGTTCCCGAAATGCTCCCCTACTGAAACTTCTACCACCTGGCCAGGCTCATTCCCCAATACCAGGTCCAGTACAGCCCCTTCCCTAGTTGGACTGTCGACATATTGTTTTAAGAAGCCCTCCTGGATGCTCCTTACAAACTCTGCCCCATCCAGGCCCCTAGCACTAAGTGAGTCCCAGTCATTATTGGGGAAGTTGAAGTCTCCCATCACAACAACCCTGTTGCTTTTATTCTTTTCCAAAAACAGTCTACCTATCTGCTCCTCTATCTCCCGCTGGCTGTTGGAAGGCCTGTAGTAAACCCCCAGCATTGTGACTGCGTCCTTCTTATTCCTGATCTCTACCCATATAGCCTCGCTGCCCTCTGAGGTGTCCTCCCGTAGTACAGCTGTGATATTCTCCCTAACCAGTAGCGCAACTCCGCCACCCCTTTTACATCCCCCTCTATCCCGCCTGAAACATCTAAATCCTGGAATGTTTAGCTGCCAATCCTGTCCTTCCCTCAACCAGGTCTCTGTAATGGCAACAACATCATAGTTCCAAGTACTAATCCAAGCTCTAAATTCATCTGCCTTACCCGTAATACTTCTTGCATCAAAACATATGCACTTCAGGCCACCAGACCCGCTGTTTTCAGCAACATCTCCCTGTCTGCTCTTCCTCAGAGCCATACTGGCCCTATTCCCCAGTTCTCCCTCAATGCTTTCACCTTCTGACCTATTGCTCCGGTACCCACCCCCCTGCCATACTAGTTTAAACCCTCCCGTGTGGCACGAGCAAACCTCGCGGCCAGGATATTTATGCCTGTCCAGTTTAGATGCAACCCGTCCTTATACAGGTCACACCTGCCCCGGAAGAGCTCCCAGTGGTCCAGATAACGGAAACCCTCCCTCCTACACCAGCTGTTTAGCCACGTGTTTAGCTGCTCTATCTTCCTATTTCTAGCCTCACTGGCACGTGGCACAGGGAGTAATCCCGAGATTACAACCCTCGAAGTCCTGTCTTTTAACTTTCTGCCTAGCTCCCTGAACTCCTGCTGCAGGACCTCATGCCCCTTCCTGCCTATATCGTTAGTACCAATATGTACCACAACCTCTGCCTGTTCGCCCTCCCCCTTCAGGATGCCCGCTACCCGTTCTGAGACATCCTGGACCCTGGCACCAGGGAGGCAACATACCATGCTTACCCAGCCCAGGCTGCACAGGTACACATTACCCAGCCCAGACTGCACAGTTACACCTTTCCCAGCCCAGGCTGCACAGGTACACATTACCCAGCCCAGGCTGCACAGGTACACATTACCCAGCCCAGGCTGCACAGATGCACATTACCCAGCCCAGGCTGCACAGGTACACCGTACCCAGCCCAGACTGCACAGATGCACATTACCCAGCCCAGACTGCACAGATGCACATTACCCAGCCCAGGCTGCACAGGTACACCGTACCCAGCCCAGACTGCACAGATGCACATTACCCAGCCCAGACTGCACAGATGCACATTACCCAGCCCAGGCTGCACAGGTACACCGTACCCAGCCCAGACTGCACAGATGCACATTACCCAGCCCAGGCTGCACAGGTACACCGTACCCAGCCCAGGCTGCACAGGTACACCTTTCCAAGCCCAGACTGCACAGGTACACATTATCCAGCCCATGCTGCACAGGTACACATTACCCAGCCCAGACTGCACAGGTACACCTTACCCAGCCCAGGCTGCACAGGTACACATTACCCAGCCCATGCTGCACAGGTACACCTTACCCAGCCCAGGCTGCACAGGTACACATTACCCAGCCCTGGCTGCACAGGTACACCTTACCCAGCCCAGGCTGCACAGGTACACATTACCCAGCCCAGGCTGCACAGGTACACATTACCCAGCCCAGACTGCACAGATGCACATTACCCAGCCCAGGCTGCACAGGTACACCGTACCCAGCCCAGACTGCACAGTTACACCTTTCCCAGCCCAGGCTGCACAGGTACACCTTACACAGCCCAGACTGCACAGGTACACATTACCCAGCCCAGACTGCACAGGTACACCTTTCCAAGCCCAGACTGCACAGTTACACCTTTCCCAGCCCAGGCTGCACAGGTACACATTACCCAGCCCAGACTGCACAGGTACACATTACCCAGCCCAGACTGCACAGGTACACCTTTCCAAGCCCAGACTGCACAGTTACACCTTTCCCAGCCCAGGCTGCACAGGTACACATTACCCAGCCCAGACTGCACAGGTACACCTTTCCCAGCCCAGTCTGCACAGGTACACATTACCCAGCCCAGGCTGCACAGGTACACCTTACACAGCCCAGGCTGCACAGGTAAACCTTTCCCAGCCCTGGCTGCACAGGTACACATTACCCAGCCCAGACTGCACAGGTACACCTTTCCAAGCCCAGACTGCACAGTTACACCTTTCCCAGCCCAGGCTGCACAGGTACACATTACCCAGCCCAGACTGCACAGGTACACCTTTCCCAGCCCAGTCTGCACAGGTACACATTACCCAGCCCAGGCTGCACAGGTACACCTTACACAGCCCAGGCTGCACAGGTACACATTACCCAGCCCAGGCTGCACAGGTACACATTACCCAGCCCAGGCTGCACAGGTACACATTACCCAGCCCAGGCTGCACAGGTACACATTACCCAGCCCAGGCTGCACAGGTACACATTACCCAGCCCAGACTGCACAGGTACACATTACCCAGCCCTGGTTGCACAGGTACACATTACCCAGCCCAGGCTGCACAGGTACACATTACCCAGCCCGGACTGCACAGGTACACATTACCCAGCCCTGGTTGCACAGGTACACATTACCCAGCCCAGGCTGCACAGGTACACATTACCCAGCCCAGGCTGCACAGGTACACCTTACCCAGCCCAGGCTGCACAGGTACACATTACCCAGCCCAGTCTGCACAGGTAAACCTTTCCCAGCCCTGGCTGCACAGGTACACATTACCCAGCCCAGACTGCACAGGTACACCTTACCCAGCCCAGGCTGCACAGGTACACATTACCCAGCCCAGACTGCACAGGTACACATTACCCAGCCCAGACTGCACAGGTACACATTACCCAGCCCAGGCTGCACATGTGAATCGGATCCAATCCATTGTTGATTTAACAGAGCTATGCACAATGTATTTATGGGTGTGACAAGATGTCGTTGTCCAGTTTTGATCGATGTCTGTGCCTGCTGAACCTCCTTGTTTGTGTGAATGAAATGCTTTCGCTCCAATTCGGGAAGTATATCGCCTGTTTATTAGCTATCAGCCATAATGAGATTTCTGTGATTCCGCCTCATGAGTAAAGGATTATAGCGCTGAAACAGGCTGTGTTTTTATATTTTGTTTTCTGGACACTTTACTGATGATCATGAAACCCACACTCCAGCTCTCCAGCTGATAGTCACATACTGATGCCCTGAACAAGTTATCGGAACCTCATAAAATCCAGACCCTTCAGTAGAACATGAGAAAAAAAAGATAATTTTTGAGATGTGAAGATCTGTGGCAAGGCCAGTAACCGCTGCCTGTCTACAGTTACCCAGTGATGTCGTGTTGCTGATCTGCCTTCCTAAACTGCTGCTATTCACCTAGTGTACGTCACCCACAGTGTTGTGAGGGAGAGAGTTTAACAATAATAATAGGAATCACTTATTGTCACAAGTAGTAGGCTTCAATGAAGTTACTGTGAAAAGTCCCTAGTCGCCACATTCCGGCGCCTGTTCGGGGAGGCTGTTACGGGAATCGAACCCGCGCTGTTGGCATTGTTCTGCATTACAAGCCAGCTGTTTAGCCCACTGTGCTCAACCAGCCCCTTTTGAGATGGAACTCCTAAAGGAGACCCCCTTGGCATTGATAGGGAGGGGCGAGGTTCAGTGATGGCAATGCCATTGAATGTCTGTGGGTGATGGTCAGATTCTCCCTTGTTGCAGGTGGACATTGCCTGGAACCTTACGTTTCACTTGTCACCAAGTGTAAATGGTGTTCTGGTATTCATGCATTTGGGCACGGACGTCATTCTAAAGTTTCCTCTTCACAATAAAGTCCCGTCCATAGCAGGCTCTATGGAGAGAGAAAGAAGAGCCAATGTTTCTGCTCTTTATGATTCTTCTTCAGAGCCCATACCGTGTTGATTGGCTACTGGTGAATTTGCACAATGGAAGAATCCCATCGATCCGGGCTGGGTCTAATCTCGACTCGGTTTGAATCTCACCATTTCCCTAGTTAGAGGTTGCCCTCCCTGATCGTGGCGTCATACCCCAGATACTGGCATGTTCCACATGGAGGATACTGGAACACACTGACACCCTATAACCCAACACTCCCGCAGAGCAGGATCACCCCAGCCGCCATGGTGAAGTTTGTGTTGTTTGTGTCTCTGTCCATCTCTGTGTCCGTCTCTCTGTGTCTGTCTCTCTGTGTCCGTCTCTGTGTCCGTCTCTGTGTCCGTCTCTCTGTCCGTCTCTCTGTCCGTCTCTCTGTCCGTCTCTCCGTCCGTCTCTCTGTCCGTCTCTCCGTCCGTCTCTCTGTCCGTCTCTCTCTCCGTCTCTCTGTCCGTCTCTCCGTCCGTCTCTCTGTCCGTCTCTCTCTCCGTCTCTCTCTCCGTCTCTCTCTCCGTCTCTGTGTCCGTCTCTCTGTTCGTCTCTCTGCTCCAAACAGATTATTCACACCTTCCCGCGAGTACATGTGTTTTCCATTCTGTGTGTATGTTTACATGTGTGTGTTTTATGTTCCACATGCCTAGTAATAATTTGCACCGATTTGACATGTTCTGTGTCTCAGTGTGCTGATATTTATAGAGTAACAGACTTGTTCTGGAAGCATTAGTTCGATCTCACCCTCTGCTGTGGCACTATCGGAGTGGGTGGTCCATATGTCCAGTCATTTTCTCTCTGTACAAGACTGAGTTAGTTGCCCCTGAAGGATCCTTTGTGTTCACCCCTTAGTCCACTCCCACAAAGCACATCTACACTCACGCACTCACACACTCGCTCACATATGCACACACACCTAATAACAATAATAACCTTTTATTGTCACAGTATGAAGTTGCTGTGAAAATCCCCTAGTCGCCACATTCCGGCGCCTGTTCGGACAAACTGAGGGAGAATTCAGAATTCTCAGCTGGTACGGGAATTGAACCCGCGCTGCTGGCCTTGTTCTGCATCACAAACAGCTGTCTAACCCACTGAGCTAAACCTGCTGTCTCTTTCTCATACACACACATCCACTCTCACACACATCCACTGTATCTCACTCACTCACTCACACACACCCACACCTACTGTCTCTCTTTTTCACACACACATCCACTCTCACACACACACACTGTATCACTTTCTCTCACACACGCACACGCACCACTCTCTCTCTCTCTGTCACACACACCCTCTCTCACACACACACATCCACTCGCACACACTCACTGTATCTCACTTTCTCTCACACACTCACCACTCTCTCTCTCTCTGTCACACACACCCTCTCTCACACACACATTCACACTCTCACACCCTCTCTCACACACACATTCACACTCTCACACCCACTCCCACACACACATTCACACTCACACACCCACTCTCACACACACATTCACACTCACACACCCACTCTCACACACACATTCACACTCACACACCCACTCTCACACACACATTCACACTCTCACACACACATTCACACTCTCACACCCACTCTCACGCACACATTCACACTCTCACACCCACTCTCATGCACACATGCACACTCACACCCACTCTCACGCACATTCCCACTGTATCTGACATTTACACACTCACCCACTCTCTCTCACACTCTCTCTCCCTCACTCACTATCTCACTCACACACGCACACCGCCTCTCTCTCATGCGTGCATGCGTGCAGAGATGGTTACTTGTTACAGGCAAGTGATACACAAGAGATATCAAAACTAAAATAAATGCAGGAAATGCTGAAAATAATCAGCAGGTCTGTCACGTCTCTCGGAGAGATGAGCAGTTATTGTTTCTGGTTTTTGACCTTCCATCAAACTGATTCACTGGCGACTAATTACATCAACTCGAAAAATATTCTTCAGCTCTTTGTAAAAAAAAGATTTTAATTTTGAGGAATGAGTTTGAATTCTGAACTGTGCGCTGTTTGGACTTCTTACAGTTTCCATCCTAATGTAGGATGGAGTTGTTGACTGGTAATGGAGAGTTGGTGAGGGAGCAAACGACGCTGTTCCTCAGTATTGACCTACTTATTGCGCTCAAATGGTTCAGTTGTTATGACAACCCATTTATTTCTCCTACCTGTACATTATTGGTAGAATTTGTTTTTAACCCGATTCTGTAGCTGAGGGGATTTTGATGTTTTGAAAGCAACACAAAAGAGGGTTGGAAATGCAGCCGGAATCTGCTTTCTAGTAGCTCGCTGGCTGCTCAGTGAAAAGTTTCAAGAATTGAATGACATTTTGAAAGTGCCCAACAGTGTGATGTTGGAGAACCGGTTTGGTGTACTGACAGATCGAAGAGATACATCACCCAGTGCTGACCAACAAACGGAAGTTTGTTCTATTCCTGTTCTGCTTTGTCACTTCTGCCAATTTCGCAGTTCAATCGCCTTTTTGTTAATATATTTTTATTATTATGCTTCCCTCTCAGTTAATTCTGTAAGTGCAGTAAATGTAACAACAGCAACTTGCATTTAGCTAGCACCGTTAACCCATAAGACACCTCAGGGTGCTTTGCGGGAGTGATTATCAAACTACATTTGACACTGAGACAGACATGTCGGGGCTGGTGGCCAATAATACGGACAGAGAGGTTGTTTTAATAAGACACCAAATGTGGGGGGGAGGAGGTGGGGGAGTGGGGGGAAGGTTTATGGAGGGACTTTCACAACTTGGGTCCAGGCAACTGAAGGCACAACCAGTGGATCAAACTGTGTGCGGGTGAACAAGACACCATAGCACCATAAAAACTAGGACCAGGAGTAGGCCATTCGGCCCATTGATCCGACTCCTCCATGCAGTCAGGTCATTGCTGATCTGAAGAGGCCAGAATGGGAGGAGTGTAGAAACCTTGGACGATTGTGGGGTTGAATGAGATTATAGAGATATGGAGCGGGCAAAGCAATGGAGGGATTTTAAAAAAGAATGTGTTGAAATTGAGGCACTGCCGTGTTGGCATTGTGGATCCACCCGGAGTGATACACATGGAACGGGCGACTGGATGCAACAACACTGGTTTATTCTCTGTGCACAATAACTCTCCACTCCCCAAAGCATCTCCCCCACCCACAACCGGCAGCCAGATTGGGGTTTTTATCCTCTGATAAAGGGGAAGCTCCTCTCCGTTACGGTAGAAGTTCATATTCCGTGGAGAGCACGGGGAACCCCGTGACCTTCGTGGGGGCTATAACAGTCCCCCCTCCCCCCCCACCCGACGTCCTGAGTGACGTCGGCAGACTAGTGCGAGTGACCCCTCGATGACTTTGCCTGGGGACGGTGCTCAGGCATCGTCTGTGTGGGGTCTGGCAATGTATTCCGGACAGGAGACCAGCCTTTGTGTGCGGAACATCGAGGTGAGATCGGCGCAGCGGGCACATCGTCGGCAATCGGCGTTTTGGTCTCCGGCAGTGGGTGAATGTCCATGTTGGAGTTGGATTCCGAGTTGGAGGGTCCAAATCTCGACAGCTGCCGGGGGTGATGGCGGCATGGGGCGGCCGGACACTTGGGACCGGGGTATACGGAATCGGGTCCATCACATTGGGGACGTGGCTACGGAGGTCTCCCGGCCTCATTTTGGGTGTTGAGACAACGTCCCATCAATAATTCAGTCGACGTGACCCCCGCCCTGGTGTACAGCGTAGTCCGACAGCCTCGGATATGAGACTCTGTGACCGGCAAGAATCCGTGAAATGGAGCCGCCGATGACTTAGTCGGCTGATCCTGGCATCGAGGGCTTGGTGGAGGGAGGGTGGCGGCTCAACGCATCCGCGTAGGGAATCTTCGCCCTCGGATGGTGTTCTGGCATATACTCGTACGCGGCCAGCAATAAGGCCCAACTCTAGATCCGAATGGACTATGGGGGGAAATCACCTGATCCTTCTTGAACAGGCCCAACAAGGATTTCTGGTCCATGAATACCCTAAACCTGTGCCCGTAGACATACTGGTGGAATTTCTTCACCCAAAAATGTGGCAAATCCCCTCCATCCACTCGATCTGTACATAGAACCTCTCCATGTCAGTGACTGTCCTGGGTGCTAACGTGATGGGGCATTCCGAACCATTGTCCACGCGGTGGGCGAGGACGGCCCCAGCCTCATAAGGAGATGCAGCGCACGTCAGAATGAGCAGTTTCTATGGGGCAAAATGGGTCAACAACTTGGAGGACGAAAGGTGCCGTTTAACTTCAGAGAAAGCCGCCTGCTGTGGTCGGGCCCGTTCCCATGGTTGCAACAGTGGGTAGAGGGGATGCTAACCGAGTAGCCAGGTTCATGATGAACTTCCCGTAATAGTTCACGAGGCCCAGGAATGACGGAGTTCCTGGCATGGGGACCTGTCGGATGGCCCGCTTCTCATTCTCCACATAGGTTATGGCAGTCCACGTGACCTCGGCTGCGTTGAAGACGCATTTCTCCTGTCGGAGGAGCACGATGGCTCACTCGTAACACCGCAGGACTTTGACCAGGTTCTGTAAATGTTCCTGGTTGGAGGAGCCTCAGGTCATCGTTCAGGTACACCGCCACTCGGGTCAAGCCCGCAAGATATTCTCATTACTCTCCGGAAGGATGCGCATGCCGAGGAGACTCTGAAAGGCAACCGGGTATATTCGTACAACTCTCGGTGAGTATTCATCATCGCGAAACGTCACAAGCCGGGGTCCAAGACTAACTGGACGTATGTGTGGTTCATGTCCAGTTTGGTAAAGGTGTGACCACCCCTGAGTTTTGCATTCAAACCCTCGATGCGAGGGATTGGGTAATAGTCCAGGTGGCCATCTACCGCCTCGGCCTCAGCAGCCTCCTGTCGCCGGTCCGTCCCCGATGTCCAGGTCCTCTTAGTCAAGGGAGACAGTGTGGTGGTTCTCCAGGCCTCTGCGCCAGCAGCCTGCTTCCATGCGGTAATATCCGCATTGCCGGGGGCCTGTTTCTTTGGGCTGTGGCAAAGCCGACCGGTGGTTGGTTGAGCAGCCTAGATTCAGGACCGTTGTGCCTGGTGGATCCTTAATTCCCTGCTCTGCACACTCGCAGGAGATGGTTATCTCAACAGCCCGCTGCATACCCAGGTGGGTTCTACTAAAAGTTTTGTTGTGTTGCTGTGTCACGGATTCCACAGACCAACCGGTCTCTTAGGGTTTCATTGAATGTGGCACCAAAGCCGCAGGTTTCAGCCAGTTTGTGCAAATGGGCCAAGAAGTCGTTAATCAATTCCCCTGGGTCTGGGTGGCTGTATGAAACTGAAACTGGTGAACAATTATTGGGGGCTTGGGGTTAAAGTGGTCACTGACAAGGGCTACTAAGGCAGCCAAGACCATGTATCCAGCATATCCGGGTGGGTAAAAGCTTTTATGATACTGTCAGTCGGTCTACCACCAACCATGAGTTGTATTATCATTTGCCGTTCACCCTCAACAATTGCATTTGTCTGAAAAAAAGTTCAGTGCACTGCCTCCAATCATCAGCCCCTGCATCGTACTGCTCCAATTTCCCAATGTGAGGCATCTCTGCCGTTGGGTTGTTGGCCTTTTGATGCCTAAACTAAATGGACCAGTTACGCAGCTCTCGGTGCTGACGGCAGCTCCACTTAACCCTCGTCGCTAGTGTGGAATCTGCGCAGAGTGAGACACATGGAATGGGCGGCCGGTTGCAACAATACTGATTTATTCTCTATTCACAATAACTCGCCACTCCCCAAAGCGTCTCCCTCCTCAACCTGCACCCAGGTCGGGGTTTTATACTGTCAGGGCACCCCTCATTAAAGAGGAAGCCTCGCCCCATTACCGGGGAAGGTCCTATTTCGTGAATGGTCCGATCCCCATGTCTTCCATGGGGTTTAAAACAGGCAGCAATCTCGGTCAGTGATCATGGGGCAATGTGTAAATTAGACTTAGTTAATTGTCTAAACTAACAGTGAATCGGAAACAATTACAGTCAAATTAGTGTCTTTATATAAGATTTCTGGCTATTCTTTCACCAAAGATTTTAACATAATCAAAACGTCTCACTCTGGCATGAGCTCCATAAATCTGTCCATGTGAAAAAAACAGACCGAGGAATATAAACACACATTTTGTCAAGAGTATGGCCTTGTGACTTGTTTATGGACACAGAATATCAAAGTTTAATTGGGGACTGTTTTCTCCTGGTTTGAAAAGGCAGGTTTGCATCTGCTGGGCCAATAATATTCGAGGAACAAACACGACCAATCTTGTCAAGAACTTAAGTTTTGCGGCAACATTAGAACTGCTCCTTTCTCAAGTTGTGGCCTGCCCATTGGAGTTCAGCTGCATTGAATTGTGTAGGATCTAGACTGTGCCTTTCGGATCAATGTGTTCTTTCAATGCAAATCCAGTGAATTTTAATTTTTAACACAAAGAACAGCTTTCCAATAATAAGCTGTTTTGATCCAGTATATAAGTGTGTAAATACGGCAGGTATATAAATACGTATATATCTGTACAAATACGGTACATATGTGTGTAAATATGGCATGTGTATAAGTACATATATATCTATACAAATACAGTAGATACATGTGTAAATACAGCATGTGTATGTATGCGTATATATCTCTACAAATACAACATAAACGGGTGTAAATGTCACGTTTTTGGGGCCACTTTTTTTTAGGCCACCATTATCTTGTGAATTTATGGGTAATGGGGATTAAGCAGAACAAAAATCTGTATGGGTTTCGGCCGTGCTTAGAGGGGTGTTTCTCAGTGGCTGCAGTGCACTATCAAACGGCACCATCCAACGGCACTATTAACAGTTATTATCTCTGGGTTATTACCCGTGCCACGTGATAGCGAGACGAGGAATAGGGAGAGAGAGCAGTTGAAAACGTGGCTACAAGGATGGTGCAGGAGGGAGGGTTTCAGATACCTGGATAATTGGGGCTCATTCTGGGGTGGGTGGGACCTCTACAAACGGGATGGTCTACACCTGGACCAGAGGGTTACCAATATCCTGGGGGGGGGGGGGGGATTTGGTAATGCTCTTCGGGAGGGTTTAAATTAATTCAGCAGGGGATTGGGAACCTGAATTGTTGCTCCAGTATACAAGAGGTTGAGAGTAGTGAGGTCATGAGTAAGGTTTCAAGGTTGCAGGAGTGTACCGGCAGGCAGGAAGATGGTTTAAAGTGTGTCTACTTCAACGCCAGGAGCATCCAGAATAAGGTGGGTGAATTTGCAGCATGGGTTGGTACCTGGGACTTGGTTGTTGTGGCTATTTCGGAGACATGGACAGAGCAGGGACAGGAATGGTTGTTGCAGGTTCTGGGGTTTAGATATTTCAGTAAGCTCAGGGAAGGTGGTAAAAGAGGGGGAGGGGTGGCATTGTTAGTCAAGGACGGTATTACGGTGGCAGAAAGGCCATTTGATGAGGACTCGTCTACTGAGGTAGTATGGGCTGAGGTTAGAAACAGGAAAGGAGAGGTCACCCTGTTGGGAGTTTTCTATCGGCCTCCGAAAAGTTCCAGAGATGTAGAGGAAAGGATTGCAAAGCTGATTCTGGATAGGAGCGAAAGTAACAGGGTAGTTGTTGTGGGGGACTTTAACTTTCAAATATTAACTGGAAACACTATAGTTCGAGTTCTTTAGATGGGTCCGTTTTTGTCCAATGTGTGCAGGAGGGTTTCCTGATGCAGTATGTAGATAGGCCAACGAGAGGCGAGGCCACATTGGATTTGATACTGGGTAATGAACCAGGACAGGTGTTAGATTTCGAGGTAGGTGAGCACTTTGGTGATAGTGACCACAATTCGATTACGTTTACTTTAGTGATGGAAAAGGATAGGTATATACCGCAAGGCAAGAGTCATATCTGGGGGAAAGGCAATTATGATGCGATGAGGCAAGACTTGGGCTGCATCGACTGGAGAGGAAAACTGCAGGGGATGGACACAATGGAAATGTGGAGCTCGTTCAAGCTACTGCGTATCCTTGATAAGTATGTAGCTGTTAGGCAGGGAGGAAGTGGTTGAGCGAGGGAACCATCGTTTACTAAAGTAGTTGAATCACTTGTCAAGAGGAAGAACAAAGAACAAGGAAAATTACAGCACAGGAACAGGCCCTTCGGCCCTCCCAGCCTGCGCTGATCCAGATCCTTTATCTAAACCTGTCTCCTATTTTCCAAGGTCTACTTCCCTCTGTTCCCGCTCGTTCATATACCTGCCTAGATGCCTCTTAAATGATGCTATCGTGCCCGCCTCTACCACCTCCGCTGGTAAAGCGTTCCAGGCACCCAGCACCCTCTGCGTAAAAAACTTTCCACGCACATCTCCCTTAAACTTTCCCCCTCTCACCTTGAAATCGTGACCCCTTGTAACTGACACCCCCACTCTTGGAAAAAGCGTGTTGCTATCCACCCTGTCCATATCTCTCATAATTTTGTAGACCTCAATCTGGTCCCCCCTAAACCTCCGTCTTTCCAACGAAAACAATCCTAATCTACTCAACCTTCCTTCATAGCTAGCACCCTCCATACCAGGCAACATCCTGGTGAACCTCTCCTGCACCCTCTCCAAAGCATCCACATCCTTCTGGTAATGTGGCGACCAGAACTGCACGCAGTATTCCAAATGTGGCCTAACCAAAGTCCTATACAACTGTAGCATGACCTGCCGACTCTTGTACTCAGTACCCCGTCCGATGAAGGCAAGCATGCTGTATGCTTTCTTGACCACTCTATCAACCTGCGTTGCCACCTTCAGTGTACAATGGACCTGAACTCCCAGATCTCTCTGTACATCAATTTTCCCCAGGACCCTTTCATTGACCATATAGTCCGCTCTTGAATTTGATCTTCCAAAATGCATCACCTCGTATTTGCCTGGATTGAACTCCATCTGCCATTTCTCTGCCCAACTCTGCAATCTACCTATATTTTGTTGTATTCTCTGACAGTCCTCCTCGCTATCTGCAACTCCACCAATCTTAGTATCATCTGCAAACTTGCTGATCAGACCACCTATACCTTCCTCCAGGTCATTTATGTAGATCACAAACAACAGTGGTCTGAGCACGGATCCCTGTGGAACACCACTAGTCACCCTTCTCCATTTTGAGACACTCCCTTCCACCACTACTCTCTGTCTCCTGTTGCCCAGCCAGTTCTTTATCCATCTTGCTAGTACACCCTGAACCCCATACGACTTCACTTTTTCCATCAACCTGCCATGGGAAACCTTAGCAAACGCCTTACTGAAGTCTATGTTTATGACATCTACAGCCCTTCCCTCATCAATTAACTTTGTCACTTCCTCAAAGAATTCTTTTAGGTTTGTAAGACATGACCTTCCCTGCACAAAACCATGCTGCCTATCACTGATAAGTCTATTTTCTTCCAGATGTGAATAGATCCTATCCCTCAGTATCTTCTCCAACAGTTTGCCTACCACTGACGTCAAGCTCACAGGTCTATAATTCCCTGGATTATCCCTGCTACCCTTCTTAAACAAAGGGACAACATTAGCAATTCTCCAGTCCTCCAGGACCTCACCCATGCTCAAGGATGCTGCAAAGATATCTGTTAAAGCCCCAGCTATTTCGTCCCTCGCTTCCCTCAGTAACCTGGGATAGATCCCATCCAGTCCTGGGGACTGGGCCACCTTTATGTCTTTTGGAATACCCAAAATTTCCCCCTTCCGTATGACAATTTGACCTAGAGTATTTAAACATCCATCCCTAGCCTCAACATCCGTCTTGTCCCTCTCCTTTGTGAATACCGATGCAAAGTACTCATTAAGAATCTCACCCATTTCCTCTGACTCCACGCATAAATTCCCTCTTTTGTCTTTGAGTGGGCCAATCCTTTCTCTAGTTACCCTCTTGCTCCTTATATACGAATAAAAGGCTTTGGGATTTTCCTTAACCCTGTTAGCCAAAGATATTTCATGACCCCTTTTAGCCCTTTTTATTGCGCGTTTGAGATTCGTCCTACTTTCCTGATATTCCTCCAAAGCTTCATCAGTTTTGAGTTGCCTCGATCCTATGTATGCTTCCTTTTTCATTTTAGCTAGTCTCACAATTTCACCCGTCATCCATGGTTCCCTAATCTTGCCATTTCTATCTCTCATTTTCACAGGAACATGTCTGCCCTGCACTCTAATCAACCTTTCCTTAAAAGACTCCCACATTTCAAATGTGGATTTACCCTTAAACAGCTGCTCCCAATCCACATTCCCTAGCTCCTGCCGAATTTTGTTATACTTGGCCTTTCCCCAATTTAGCACTCTTCCTTTCGGACCCCTCTTGTCCTTGTCCATGAGTATTCTAAAACTTACGGAATTGTGATCGCTATTCCCAAAGTAATCACCGACTGAAACATCAACCACCTGGCCGGGATCATTCCCCAATACCAGGTCCAGTATGGCCCCTTCCCGAGTTGGACTATTTACATACTGCTCTAAAAAACTCTCCTGAATGCTCCTGACAAATTCTGCTCCATCTACGCCTCCAGCACTACAGCAATCCAATTCAATGTCGGGGAAGTTAAAGTCTCCCATCACAACCACCCTATTGCTCCGCCATTTTTCTATAATCTGTCTGCATATTTGTACCTCTACTTCATGCTCGCTTTTGGGAGGCCTGTAGTAAAGTCCCAACAATGTTACTGCACCCTTCCTATTTCTTAGCTCCACCCATATTGCCTCAGTGTTCGAATCCTCCATCGTGCCCTCCTTAGTCACAGCTGTGATATCATCTCTGACGAGCAATGCAACTCCTCCACCCCTTCTACCTCCCTCTCTATCCCTCCTGAAGCATCTGTACCCTGGGATATTCAGTTGTCAATCCTGCCCTTCCCTCAACCAAGTCTCAGTAATACCAATAGCATCATATTCCCAGGTACTAATCCAAGCCCTAAATTCATCTGCCTTACCTGCTACACTTCTCGCATTAAAACAAATGCACCTCAGACCACCTGTCCCTTTGCGTTCATCAACTCTTCCCTGTCTACTCTTCCCCTTAGTCATATTGAGTTTATTATCTCGTACCTTACTGGCGTTAGTTGCTGCTTCTTTACTGACCTCTAACTTCCTAATCTGGTTCCCATCCCCCTGTAACATTAGTTTAAAACCCCCGCAACAGTGCTAGCAAAAGCACCCCCGAGGACATTGGTTCCAGTCCTGCCCAGGTACAGACCATCCGGTTTGTAATGGTCCCACCACCCCCAGAACCGGTTCCAATGTCCCAAAAATCTGAACCCCTCACTCCAGCACCATCTCTCAAGCCACGTATTCATTCTGACTCTTCTTGAATTTCTACTCTGACTGTCTCGTGGCACTGGTAGCAATCCCGAGATTACTACCTTTGAGGTCCTACTTTTTAACCTATCTCCTAACTCCCTAAATTCTGATTGTAGGACCTCATCCCTTTTTTTACCTATATCGTTGGTGCCTATGTGCACCACGACAACTGGTTGTTCACCCTCCCCCTTCAGTATGTCCTGCAGCCGGTCGGAGGCTTATGTAAAGATGAGACGTGAAGGTTCAGTTTGGGCACTCAAGAGTTACAAGTTAGCTAGGAAGGACCTACAGATAGAGCTAAGAAGAGCCAGGAGGGGACATGAGAAGTCTTTGGCAGGTAGGATCAAGGAAAACTCAAAAGCTTTCTATAGGTATGTCAGAAATAAAAGAATGACTAGGGTAAGAGTAGGGCCAGTCAAGGACAGTAGTGGGAAGTTGTGCGTGGAGTCCGAGGAGATAGGAGATCATCAGTATTCACACAGGAAAAAGACAATGTTTTCGAGGAGAATACTGAGATACAGGCTACTAGATTAGAAGTGCTTGAGGTTCATAAGGAGGAGGTGTTATCAATTCTGGAAAGTGTGAAAATAGATAAGTCCCCTGGGCCGGATGGGATTTATCCTAGGATTCTCTGGGAAGCTAGGGAGGAGATTGCTGAGCCTTTGGTTTTGATCTTTATGTCGTCATTGTCTACAGGAATAGTGCCAGAAGACTGGAGGATAGCAAATGTCCCCTTGTTCAAGAAAGGGAGTAGAGACAACCCCAGTATCTATAGACCAGTGAGCCTTACTTCTGTTGTGGGCAAAGTCTTATAAGATATAGGATTTATAATCATCTAGAATGGAATAATTTGATTAGGGATAGTCAACGCGGTTTTGTGAAGGGTAGGTCATGCCTCACAAACCTTGTTGAGTTCTTTGAGAAGGTAACCAAACAGGTGGACGAGCGTAAAGCAGATGATGTGGTGTATATGGATTTCAGTAAAGCGTTTGATAAGGTTTCCCACGGTAGGCTATTGGAGAAAATACGGAGGCATGGGATTCAGGGTGATTTAGCAGTTTGGATCAGAAATTGGCTAGCTGGAAGAAGACAAAGGGTGGTGGATGATGGGAAATGTTCAGCCGGGAGTTCAGTTACTTGTGGTGTACCACAAGGATCTGTTTTGGGGCCACTGCTGTTTGTCATTTTTATAAATGACCTGGAGGAGGGCGTAGTAGGATGGATGAGTAAATTTGCAGATGACACTGAAGTCGGTGAAGTTGTGGACAGTGCGGTAGGATGTTGCAGCATACAGAGGGACATAGATAAGCTGCAGAGCTGGGCTGACAGGTGGCAAATGGAGTTTAATGCAGAAAAGTGTGAGGTGATTCATTTTGGAAGGAGTAACAGGAAGACAGAGTACTGGGCTAATGGTAAGATTCTTGGTAGGGTGGACGAGCAGAGAGATCTCGGTGTCCATGTACATAGATCCCTGAAAGTAGTCACCCAAGTTGATAGGGTTGTTAATAAGGCGTACGGTGTGTTAGCTTTTATTGGTAGAGGGATTGAGTTTCGGAGCCATGAGGTTATGTTGCAGCTGTACAAAACTCTGGCGCGGCCGCATTTGGAGTATTGCATGCAGTTCTGGTCGCCGCATTATAGGAAGGATGTGGAAGCATTGGAAAGGGTGCAGAGGAGATTTACCAGGATGTTGCCTGGTATTGAGGGAAGATCTTATGAGGAAAGGCTGAGGGACTTGAGGCTGTTTTCGTTAGAGAGAAGAAGGTTAAGAGGTGACTTAATTGAGGCATACAAGATGATCGGAGGATTAGATCGGGTGGACAGTGGGAGCCTTTTTCCTTGGATGGTGATGTCCAGCATGAGGGGACATAGCTTTAAATTGAGGGGAGATAGATATAGGACAGATGTCAGAGGTAGGTTCTTTACTCAGAGAGTAGTAAGGGCGTGGAATGCCCTGCCTGCAACAGTAGTGGACTCGCCAACATTAAGGGCATTTAAATGGTCATTGGATAGGCATATGGGTGATAAGGGAATAGTGTAGATAGTCTTCAGAGGGGTTTCACAGATTGGCGCAACATCGAGGGCTGAAGGGCCTGTACTGCGCTGTAATGTTCTCTGTTCTATGCTCACAATTTAATGGCACTATTAAACAGCACTATCCAGCGGCACTATCCAGCGGCACTATCCAACGGCACTATCCAATGGCACTATCCAGCGGCACTATCCAACGGCACTATCCAGCGGCACTATCCAGCGGCACTATCCAACGGCACTATCCAACGGCACTATCCGGCGGCACTATCCAGCGGCACTATCCAACGGCACTATCCAACGGCACTATCCAACGGCACTATCCAACGGCACTATCCAGCGGCACTATCCAACGGCACTATCCAGCGGCAGTATCCAGCGGCACTATCCAACGGCACTATCCAGCGGCACTATCCAGCGGCACTATCCAACGGCACTATCCAGCGGCACTACCCAACGGCACTATCCAACGGCACTATCCTGCGGCACTATCCAACGGCACTATCCAGCGGCACTATCCAGCGGCACTATCCAGCGGCACTGTCGAGCGGCACTATCCAACGGCACTATCCAACGGCACTATCCAACGGCACTATCCAGCGGCACTATCCGGCGGCACTACCCGACGGCACTACCCAACGGCACTATCCAACGGCACTATCCAGCGGCACTATCCAGCGGCACTATCCAGCGGCACTATCCAGCGGCACTACCCGACGGCACTATCCAGCGGCACTATCCAGCGGCACTACCCGACGGCACTATCCAGCGGCACTATCCAACGGGACTATCCAACGGCACTATCCAACGGTACTACCCGGCGGCACTATCCAGCGACACTATCCAGCGATACTATCCAACGGCACTACCCAACGGCACTGTCCAGCGGCACGATCCAACGGCACTATCCGGCGGCACTATCCAACGGCACTATCCAATGGCACTATCCAGCGGCACTATCCAACGGCACTATCCAACGGCACTACCCGGCGGCACTATCCAACGGCACTATCCAGCGGCACTATCCGGCGGCACTATCCAACGGCACTACCCGGCGGCACTATCCAGCGGCACTACCCAACGGCACTATCCAGCGGCACTATCCGGCGGCACTATCCAACGGCACTGTCCAGCGGCACTATCCAACGGCACTGTCCAGCGGCACTGTCCAGCGGCACTATCCAACGGCACTGTCCAGCGGCACTGTCCAGCGGCACTGTCCAACGGCACTACCCGGCGGCACTATCCGGCGGCACTACCCAACGGCACTGTCCAGCGGCACTATCCAACGGCACTGTCCAGCGGCACTGTCCAGCGGCACTGTCCAACGGCACTACCCGGCGGCACTATCCGGCGGCACTACCCAACGGCACTGTCCAGCGGCACTATCCAACGGCACTGTCCAGCGGCACTGTCCAGCGGCACTGTCCAACGGCACTGTCCAGCGGCACTATCCAACGGCACTGTCCAGCGGCACTGTCCAGCGGCACTATCCAACGGCACTGTCCAGCGGCACTATCCAACGGCACTGTCCAGCGGCACTGTCCAGCGGCACTATCCAACGGCACTACCCAACGGCACTGTCCAGCGGCACTATCCAACGGCACTGTCCAGCGGCACTATCCAACGGCACTACCCAACGGCACTGTCCAGCGGCACTATCCAACGGCACTATCCGGCGGCACTACCCAACGGCACTATCCAACGGCACTACCAACGGCACTACCCGGCGGCACTGTCCGGCGGCACTACCCGACGGCACTACCCAACGGCACTATCCAACGGCACTATCCAACGGCACTATCCAACGGCACTATCCGGCGGCACTATCCGGCGGCACTATCCAACGGCACTATCCAGCGGCACTACCCAACGGGACTATCCAACGGCACTATCCAGCGGCACTATCCGGCGGCACTATCCGGCGGCACTATCCAACGGCACTATCCAGCGGCACTAACCAACGGCACTATCCAGCGGCACTACCCAACGGGACTATCCAACGGCACTATCCAGCGGCACTATCCAACGGCACTATCCAGCGGCACTACCCAACGGGACTATCCAGCGGCACTACCCAACGGGACTATCCGACGGCACTATCCGGCGGCACTGTCCAACGGCACTATCCAACGGCACTATCCAGCGGCACTATCCAACGGCACTATCCAACGGCACTATCCTGCGGCACTATCCGGCGGCACTGTCCAACGGCACTATCCAACGGCACTATCCGGCGGCACTATCCAACGGCACTATCCAACGGCACTATCCAACGGCACTATCCGGCGGCACTATCCAACGGCACTATCCAGCGGCACTATCCTGCGGCACTATCCGGCGGCACTATCCAGCGGCACTATCCAACGGCACTATCCTGCGGCACTATCCGGCGGCACGATCCGGCGGCACTATCCAACGGCACTATCCTGCGGCACTATCCGGCGGCACTATCCGGCGGCACTATCCAATGGCACTATCCAGCGGCACTATCCGGCGGCACTATCCAATGGCACTATCCAACGGCACTGTCCAACGGCACTATCCTGCGGCACTATCCAGCAGCACTATCCGGCGGCACTATCCAGCGGCACTATCTGGCGGCACTACCCAACGGCACTGTCCAGCGGCACTATCCGGCGGCACTATCCAGCGGCACTATCTGGCGGCACTACCCAACGGCACTGTCCAGCGGCACTATCCGGCGGCATTATCCAACGGCACTATCCAGCAGCACTATCCAGCGGCACTATCCAGCGGCACTATCCGGCGGCACTATCCGGCGGCATTATCCAACGGCACTATCCGGCGGCACTATCCGGCGGCACTATCCAACGGCACTATCCAACGGCACTATCCAGCGGCACTACCCAACCGCACTATCCAACGGCACTATCCAGCAGCACTACCCAACGGGACTATCCAGCGGCACTACCCAACGGCACTATCCGACGGCACTATCCGGCGGCACTGTCCAACGGCACTATCCAACGGCACTATCCAGCGGCACTATCCAACGGCACTATCCAACGGCACTATCCTGCGGCACTATCCGGTGGCACTGTCCAACGGCACTATCCAACGGCACTATCCGGCGGCACTATCCAACGGCACTATCCAGCGGCACTATCCAACGGCACTATCCAACGGCACTATCCAACGGCACTATCCTGCGGCACTATCCGGCGGCACTATCCGGCGGCACTATCCGGCGGCACTATCCAATGGCACTATCCAACGGCACTGTCCAACGGCACTATCCGGCGGCACTATCCAACGGCACTATCCAGCGGCACTATCCAACGGCACTATCCAACGGCACTGTCCAACGGCACTATCCTGCGGCACTATCCAGCAGCACTATCCGGCGGCACTATCCAGCGGCACTATCTGGCGGCACTACCCAACGGCACTGTCCAGCGGCACTATCCGGCGGCACTATCCAGCGGCACTATCTGGCGGCACTACCCAACGGCACTGTCCAGCGGCACTATCCGGCGGCACTATCCAACGGCACTATCTGGCGGCACTACCCAGCGGCACTACCCAACGGCACTACCCAACGGCACTATCCAACGGCACTATCCAACGGCACTATCCAACGGCACTATCCAGCGGCACTACCCAACGGCACTACCCAACGGCACTGTCCAACGGCACTGTCCAACGGCACTACCCAACGGCACTATCCAACGGCACTATCCAACGGCGCTATCCAACGGCACTACCCGGCGGCACTATCTAAATTGCTAAATGGGATAGACTTCGAACCGATCTAGCAACTGAAGACTGGACATCCATGCGATGCCGTGGGCCATCAGCAACAGCAGAATTGTATTCAACCGCAATCTGCAAACTCATGGCCCAGCATATCCCCCACTCTACCATTACCACCAAACCACAGGAACAACCCTGGTTCAATGAAGAGTGCAGGAGGGCATGCCAGGAGCAACATCAGGCATACCAAAAAATGAGGTGTCAACCTGGTGAAGCTACAACACAGGACTACTTGTGTGCCAAACAGCATAAGCAGCAAGTAATAGACAGAGCGAAGCGATTCCACAACCAACGCATCAGATCTAAGCTCTGCAGTTCTGCCACATCCAGCCGTAAATGGTGGTGGACAATTAAACAACTCACTGGAGGAGGAGGCTCCACAAATATCCCCATCCTCACTGATGGAGGAATCCAGCACACCTGTGCAAAAGACAAAGCTGAAGCATTTATCATAATCTTCAGCCAGGCATGCAAAGTTGATGATCCATCTCAGTCTCCTCCAGAGGTCCCCAGCATCACAGATGTAAGTGTTCAGCCACTTCGATTCACTCCACCTGGTATCATGAAACGGCTGAAGGCACTGGGTTCTGCAAAGGCCATGGGCTCTGACAATATTCCGGCAATAGTATTGAAGACTTGTTCTCCAGAGCTTGCTGTGTCCATCGCCAAGCTTTCCAGTACAGCTCGTTACAGTACAGTACAGCTACAAGGATGGCACGGTGGCACAGTGGCTAGCACTGCTGCCTCACAGTGCCAGGGGCCCGGGTTCAATTCTGACCCTGGGTGACTGTGTGGAGTTGGTATGTTCGCCCCGTGTCTCCGTGGGTTTCCTCCGGGTGCTCCGGTTTCCTCCCACAGTCCAAAGATGTGCGGGTTAGGTGGCCGAATAACCTCCTTCTGCACCGTAACGAGTCAGAGTCCATGCGCTACAACACTGGCATTTATTCGGCAATGTGGAAAATTGCTCAGGAATGTCCTGTCCAAGGGCAGCACGGTGGCGCAGTGGTTAGCACTACTGCCTCATGGTGCCAAGGTCCCAGGTTCGATCTCGGCCAACACTGTCCGTGTGGAGTTTGCACATTCTCCCCGTGTTTGTGTGGGTCTCACTCCCACAACTCAAAGATGTGCCGGGAAGGGAAATTGGCCATGCTAAATTGCCCCTTAATTGGGAAAAACATAATTTAAATTTAGAAAAAAAAAGGAATGTCCTGTCCACAAAAAGCAAGACCATTCCACCCCAGCCAACCATCGCCCACCACAGCCAATCTCTGCCCAACCCAGCCAATCACGCCCACCCCAGCCAATCATCGCCCACCCCAGCAAATCATCGCCCACCCCAGCCAATCTCCGCCCAACCCAGCCAATCACTGCCCACCCCAGCCAATCACCGCCCACTCCAGCCAATCACCGCCCACCCCAGCCAACCACCGCCCACCCCAGCCAACCACCGCCCACCCCAGCCAACCACCGCCCACCCCAGCCAACCACTGCCCAACCTAGCCAATCATCGCCCACCCCAGCCAATCACTGCCCACCCCAGCCAATCACCGCCCAGCCCAGCCAACCCCCGCCCAACCCACCCAATCACCGCCCGCCCCAGCCAATCTCTGCCCACCCCAGCCAATCACTGCCCACCCCAGCCAATCACTGCCCACCCCAGCCAATCACCGCCCAGCCCAGCCAATCCCTGCCCAGCCCAGCCAATCATCGCCCACCCCAGCCAATCGCCACCCAGCCCAGCCAATCCCCGCCCAACCCAGCCAATCCCAGCACACCCCAGCCAATCCCCGCCCAACCCAGCCAATCATCACCCACCGCAGCCAATCACCGCCCACTTCAGCCAATCACTGCCCACTCCAGCCAATCCCCGCCCAGCCCAGCCAATCATCACCCACCCCAGCCAATCACTGCCCATCCCAGCCAATCACCGCCCACCCCAGCCAATCCCCGCCCACCCCAGCCAATCATCGCCCACCCCAGCCAATCATCGCCCACCCCAGCCAATCCCAGCACACCCCAGCCAATCCCCGCCCAACCCAGCCAATCATCGCCCACCCCAGCCAATCACCGCCCACTCCAGCCAATCACCGCCCACTCCAGCAAATCACCGCCCACTCCAGCCAATCCCTGCCCACCCCAGCCAACTACCGCCCACCCCAGCCAATCACTGCCCAAGCCAGCCAATCACTGCCCACCCCAGCCAATCACCGTCCACTCCAGCCAATCACCGCCCACTCCAGCCAATCACTGCCCAACCCAGCCAATCGCCGGCCACCCCAGCCAATCCCCGTCCAGCCCAGCCAATCAGCGCCCAACCCAGCCAATCACCGCCCAGCCCAGCCAATCCCCGCCCAACCCAGCCAATCACCGCCCAACCCAGCCAATCAGCGCCCAACCCAGCCAATCACCGCCCAGCCCAGCCAATCCCCGCCCAACCAAGCCAATCAGCGCCCAACCCAGCCAATCAGCGCCCAACCTAGCCAATCACCGCCCACCCCAGCCAATCACCGCCCACTCCAGCCAATCACCGCCCACTCCAGCCAATCCCCGTCCAGCCCAGCCAATCAGCGCCCAACCCAGCCAATCCCAGCCCACCCCAGCCAATCCCCGCCCAACCCAGCCAATCACCGCCCACCCCAGCCAATCACCGCCCACCCCAGCTAATCACTGCCCACCCCAGCCAATCATCGCCCTCCCCAGCCAATCCCAGCCCACCCCAGCCAATCCCCGCCCAACCCAGCCAATCACCGCCCATCCCAGCCAATCAACGCCCACCCCAGCCAATCCCCGCCCAACCCAGCCAATCACTGCCCAACCCAGCCAATCCCAGCCCACCCCAGCCAATCCCCGCCCACTCCAGCCAATCACCGCCCACCCCAGCCAATCCCAGCCCACTCCAGCCAATCACCGCCCAACCCAGCCAATCACTGCCCAACCCAGCCAATCACTGCCCACTCCAGCCAATCACCGCCAACCCAGCCAATCATTGCCCACTCCAGCCAATCCCCACCCAACCCAGCCAATCACCGCCAACCCAGCCAATCCCCACCCACCCCAGCCAATCACCGCCCAACCCAGCCAATCCCAGCCCACCCCAGCCAATCCCCACCCAACCCAGCCAATCACCACCAACCCAGCCAATCCCAGCCCACCCCAGCCAATCCCCACCCAACCCAGCCAATCACCGCCAACCCAGCCAATCACTGCCCACTCCAGCCAATCCCCACCCAACCCAGCCAATCACCGCCATCCCAGCCAATCCCCACCCACCCCAGCCAATCACCGCCAACCCAGCCAATCACTGCCCACTCCAGCCAATCACCGTCTTCTCCGTCTATTTTCCAACATCAGCAAAATGATGGAACGAGTCATCAACAGTGCTATCAGGCAGCAGTTACTCAGCAATAACCTGCTCACGGACGCTCAGTTTGGGTCCCGCCAGGGTCACTCAGCTCCTGACCTCACTACAGCCTTGGTTCAAACATGGACAGAGAAGCTGAACGTCCGAGGACATCAAGGCAGCATTTTACTGAGTTTGGAGCAAAGGAGTCTTCCAAAAAATCAGGAGGAAAATCATCCACTTGTTGGAGTCATACCTGGTACAAGTAAGATTGTTGAGGTTTTTGGAGATGGATCTGCTCAGTCCCAAGGCATCACTGGAGGAGTTAGTTCCTCAGTATCCTCTGGCCAATCATCATCAGCTGCTTCACCAATGACCTTCTGTGGGGATTCTCATTGATATTTGCACAAAGTTCAGCAACTTCACAAACACTGAAGCAGTCCACATCTAAATATAGCAAGACCTGGACAATTTCTAGGCCGAGACTAATAAGCGGCCAGTAACATTTTCTCCACATATGTGCCAGGCAATGAATATCTTCAAGAAGAAAAAATACAACCATCTCCCCTTGACATTCAATGGCATTACCATCGCTGAATCACCCGCGATCAACACCTTTGGAATTATCTTCGACCAGATTCTGAACTGGACTAGCCATATAAATACTGTCAGAGGGTGGAAATCCTGTGGAGATTAACTCACCTCCTGACTCCCCAAATCCTTTCCACCATCTACAGGTGCGAGTCAGGATTTGATGGAAACTCTCCACTTGCCTGGATGAGTGCAGCTCCAATATTCAAGAAGCTCAACACCATCCAGGGCAGAGCAGCCCCGCTTGATTGGCACTCCATCCACTGCCTTCAACATTCACACCCTCCACCACCGACACAGAGCAGTAGCCGTGTGTACCATCGACAGAATGCACTGCCGGAACTCACAAAGGCTCCTGCAACAGTGTGCAAACATGCAGGTACAACAAGCCGTCAAGAAAGCAAATGGATGATGGTCTTCATTGCAAGGAGCTTTGAGTACAAGAGCAAGGATGTCTTACTGCAACTGGGCAAGGTCTTGGTGTAGTTTTGGTCTCCTTACATAAGAAAGGATATACTTGCCAGCGAGAGAGAGCAGCCAAGGTTCACCAGGCTGATTCCTGCGGCGGCAGGATTATCATCTGAGGACAGATTGGATCGACTGGGCCTGTATTCACTGGAATTTGGAAGAATGAGAAGGGGATCGCATTGAAATGTATCAAATTCTGACAGGGCTGCACAGACTGGATGCGGGGATTTTGTTTCCTCTGGCTGGGGGTGGGGGGGGTGGTCTAGAACAAGGGGTCACCGTCTCAGGTTACGGGGTAGACGTAGACCCGGGGAGAAATGTCTTCACTCAGAGGGTGGTGAATCTGTGGAATTCGCGACTACAGAAGGTTGTGGCCATGTCACTGAATATATTTAAGAAAGAAATAGTACATTTCTAAACTGTAAAAGTACCAAGGGGAGTATGGTGTTGAGATAGAGAATCAGCCATTGATGGTGGAGCAGGCTTGAGGGGCTGAATGGTCTCCTCCTGATTCTGTTTTTAATGTTTCCAAACCCCCAAACTCTACCGCATAGACTCTACCTGCTACCAGGCAGCAGATACCTGGGAACACCACCACCTGGAGTTTCCCTCCAAGTATCTCATCATCCTGACTTAGAAATCCATCGGCGTTCCTTCACTGTCGCTGGGTTAAAGTCCTGGAACTCCCTAACAGCACTATGGGTATACCGACACCACACGAACTACAGCAGCTCAAGAAGGCAGCTCACCAGCACCTTCTAAAGGAAGTGCAATAAATGCCAGCCTAGTCGGGGCAGCCACATTCTGTGAATGAATAAAAAAGAACCCAGGGACCACCCAACTTCCAAAAAGATGCCAATCAAAGCCTGGACAAATCTGATCCGATTATTATTATCATCAACACAAACTGCCATTGACTTTGAGAAGTGAAGGTTGGGACAAAGAGGTGACAGACACTGACTGCACAGCTGGTTCTGTGTCTCAATGCCTTTTAAGAAGGGGAGTGTATTTGCGTATTTTCAAACAACGTGACTGCAGGGAAATTATCTTCACATGTTGCATATCTGAAAAGGTCAGCGGCCAATGATTCACCTACACACAGTATAGAACTCCACTTAGATAGCAAGAACTCTGCGTGAACAAAACAAACACTGCATGGTCTGAAAACATTTTTTTTTGACAGCTTCTAAAACCATTTGTTTCTTTCGCTGCAACATTGGCAGATACGGTAAACCGTGTAAAATGAAGAAATAATTTCATCCTTTTCTCGAAAATCTAAAAATCCGCAGACCAGCCTGAATAAAACTGAAACCAAAGCGAGGTTCCTTTTACTTTTGTGGTTTTTTTTAAAGATGAATTGCATTCAGATCAAAACTAGTTAATTTTGAGATGTGAAGATAATGTGGTTTCAGCAAAAATACCCAACTGTAGTCATCTTCAGATGTGCATGTCACAGGGGTGGGTAATCCTTTAATAACCTTGAATATGTAGCACATTGCCACAGTCCCTCCATCGCAACGTGATCACATCTCAGATAATTACACAGTTGACTTTGGATTTCTCTGACCATCTTACTCGATTCATCAATTCTGCTTTGGCTGAAGGATCATTCGCCAGGAACATTAACTCTGTTTCTCTACAGATGCCACCTGACCCCCTGACTATTTAATAATAATTAGAATAATATTTCTTATTGTCACAAGTAGGCTTACATTAATACTGCAATGAAGTTACTGTGAAAAGCCCCTAGTCGCCACATTCCGGCACCTGTTCGGGTACACAGAGGGAGAATTCAGAATGTCCAATTCACCTGACAGCACATCTTTCGGGACTTGTGGGAGGAAACCGGAGCACCCGGAGGAAAACCACGCAGACACGGGGATAACGTGCACACTCTGCACAGACAGTGACCCAAGCTGGGAATCGAATCCGGGACCCTGGAGCTGTGAAGCACCAGTGCTAACCAATGTGTTGCCGTATTTCCAAAGGTTTCTGTGTTTTCTTTTAAGATTTCACACGCAGCGAAGCAGTCGGCTCTGAAATGCCCCCCCCCTCCCCGAAATGGCCCAGGAAAACCACACAGGTCAAAGGCAATTAGGGATGGCCCAGCGACGCCCACACCCCATTAACAAATTTTAAAAAGCCCCTGAATTTCGATTTTCACAAGATGCACACTCAACATGCATCTGAACTTTGCATTAGTTAGATTATCTTTCCTCATAGTCTAAAGGCCTTTAGGTTTCAAATCGGTGACATATCTCTTAATAGAGGTCAAGGCATAACAACTTTTGTTCAGCATCCTTCTACATCACTTGATTTCTCATTTTGGTCAGAAAGGATTTATTTCTGGCTCTTAGATATCTCATTCTCATGGTGCTCGTTAATGATATCATCCAAAATCCCAACATCATGTTCCACGTGTACTCTGCGGGCAGCCAGCAGTCCGTCAACGCCATCCTATTTGAACCCCACCACTACCTCTGACTTATCACGCTGCTGTCCAATATGGCGCGCTGGATGGGCAGATTTTCCCTCAAATTAAATCAATTAGGGAAATAAATCTGGAATAAGAAACTAGTGTCAGTCATGGCGGTGACCATGAAACTATCATGTTGTTATCGAAACCCATCTGGTTCACTGATGTCCTTTAGGGAAGGGAATCTGCCATCCTTACCTGGCCTGACCTACATGTGACTCCAGACCCACAGCACTGTGGTTAACCCTTAACTACCCTCTGAAATGACCGAGAAAGCCACTCAGTTGCTCCAAACCACTAAAATATCAAATCAGAATGAAAGTAGACAGATTACCCAGTATTGACCGAGGTAGTAGATGTGTAAAACAGAGAGGGAAATCACATTGACAGGATTTTTGAGGATCTAACAACCAGAAGAGGGAAGGGGAAACCAGTGGATGTGGTGAACTTGAATTTAAAGCAGGTTTATGATGGAAGGTCCCTCACAGGAGGCGAGCAAACAAAATTACACCACATAGCATTGCGGCGAATACACTGGAATAGATTGAGAATTGATTAATGGGTAGAAAACAGAGTAGGAATAAATGGAGTCATTCTCAGCTTGGCTCGATACGGTGTGGGTTTAGGGTTTAAATATACTGTGTGGGTTTAAGGGTTAAATGTACAGTGTGGGTTTAAGGGTTAAATGTACAGTGTGGGCTTAGGGTTTAAATGTACAGTGTGGGTTTAAGGGTTAAATGTACAGTGTGGGCTTAGGGTTTAAATATACTGTGTGGGTTTAAGGGTTAAATGTACAGTGTGGGTTTAGGGTTTAAATGTACAGTATGGGCTTAGGGTTTAAATGTACAGTATGGGTTTAGGGTTTTAAGTGGATGTTGTGGGTTTAGGGATTTAAGTGTACAGTGTGGGTTTAGGGGTTAAATGTACAGTATGGGCTTAGGGTTTAAATGTACAGTGTGGGTTTAGGGTTTAAATGTACAGTATGGGCTTAGGGTTTAAATGTACAGTATGGGTTTAGGGTTTAAATGTACAGTGTGGGTTTAGGGGTTAAATGTACAGTGTGGGTTTAGGGTTTAAATGTACAGTGTGGGTTTAGGGGTTAAATGTACAGTGTGGGTTTAGGGTTTAAACGTACAGTGTGGGTTTAGGGTTTAAACGTACAGTGTGGGTTTAGGGTTTAAATGTACAGTGTGGGGTTAGGGTTTAAATGTACAGTGTGGGTTTAGGGTTTAAATGTACAGTGTGGGTTTAGGGTTTAAATGTACAGTGCGGGTTTAGGGGTTAAATGTACAGTGCGGGTTTAGGGGTTAAATGTACAGTGTGGGTTTAGGGGTTAAATGTACAGTGTGGGGTTAGGGTTTAAATGTACAGTGTGGGTTTAGGGTTTAAATGTACTGTGTGGGTTTAGGGTTTAAATGTACAGTGTGGGGTTAGGGTTTAAATGTACAGTGTGGGTTTAGGGTTTAAATGTACTGTGTGGGTTTAGGGGTTAAATGTACAGTGTGGGTTTAGGGGTTAAATGTACAGTGTGGGTTTAGGGTTTAAATGTACAGTGCGGGTTTAGGGGTTAAATGTACAGTGCGGGTTTAGGGGTTAAATGTACAGTGTGGGTTTAGGGTTTAAATGTACAGTGTGGGTTTAGGGTTTAAATGTACAGTATGGGTTTAGGGTGTTAATGTACTGTGTGGGTTTAGGGTTTAAATGTACAGTGTGGGTTTAGGGTTTAAATGTACAGTGTGGGTTTAGGGGTTAAATGTACAGTGCGGGTTTAGGGTTTAAATGTACAGTGTGGGTTTAGGGGTTAAATGTACAGTGTGGGTTTAGGGTTTAAATGTACAGTGCGGGTTTAGGGTTTAAATGTACAGTATGGGTTTAGGGTGTTAATGTACTGTGTGGGTTTAGGGTTTAAATGTACAGTGTGGGTTTAGGGTTTAAATGTACAGTGTGGGTTTAGGGGTTAAATGTGCAGTGTGGGTTTAGGGGTTAAATGTACAGTGTGGGTTTAGGGGTTAAATGTACAGTGCGGGTTTAGGGTTTAAATGTACAGTGTGGGTTTAGGGGTTAAATGTACAGTGTGGGTTTAGGGTTTAAATGTACAGTGTGGGTTTAGGGGTTAAATGTACAGTGCGGGTTTAGGGGTTAAATGTACAGTGTGGGTTTAGGGGTTAAATGTACTGTGTGGGTTTAGGGTTTAAATGTACAGTGTGGGTTTAGGGGTTAAATGTACAGTGCGGGTTTAGGGGTTAAATGTACAGTGTGGGTTTAGGGTTTAAATGTACAGTGTGGGTTTAGGGTTTAAATGTACAGTGTGGGTTTAGGGTTTAAATGTACAGTGTGGGTTTAGGGTTTAAATGTACAGTGTGGGTTTAGGGTTTAAATGTACAGTGTGGGTTTAGGGTGTTAATGTACTGTGTGGGTTTAGGGTTTAAATGTACAGTGTGGGTTTAGGGTTTAAATGTACAGTGTGGGTTTAGGGGTTAAATGTACAGTGCGGGTTTAGGGTTTAAATGTACAGTGTGGGTTTAGGGTTTAAATGTACAGTGCGGGTTTAGGGGTTAAATGTACAGTGTGGGTTTAGGGATTAAATGTACAGTGCGGGTTTAGGGTTTAAATGTACAGTGTGGGTTTAGGGGTTAAATGTACAGTGTGGGTTTAGGGGTTAAATGTACAGTGTGGGTTTAGGGTTTAAATGTACAGTGTGGGTTTAGGGGTTAAATGTACAGTGTGGGTTTAGGGATTAAATGTACAGTGCGGGTTTAGGGTTTAAATGTACAGTGTGGGTTTAGGGGTTAAATGTACAATGTGGGTTTAGGGTTTAAATGTACAGTGTGGGTTTAGGGTTTAAATGTGCAGTGTGGGTTTAGGGTTTTTTTAAATGTACAATGTGGGTTTAGGGTTTTAAGTGGATGTTGTGGGTTTAGGGATTTAAGTGTACAGTGTGGGATCTATTTTATTGCTGGATTTTAATTCTGAACTCTGTTGCTGAGTTAAGTTGAGTGCCGTATGTCTGTAATTTCTGGCAGGGATGGTGTAAGTCGGTTTGATTGTATTTCAGGCTGTACGTTCTTGTTGGTTATCAGCTTTCTATTTATAACCATCAAGAACTCAGTGAACTCTCATTCCATTTAGACTTGGACCTGATATTTCGAGAAGGGAACTTTATCTGTAATGATGATTGGAAAGTAGGATTTCAGTGGCAGCTCAGCCTTTCCACCAAGTGGTTAGGAGCTGTCTAGCTCCCTGTGTTGTGTCCCTGGCAAGCTCAAGTTCCTCAAATAAAACATTTACAATCAGAGTCCTGTCACCTCGAAAACATTCTCTTCCCTCATTTCCTGACAGCAGTAAGTAAATCTGTGCTCCATCATCAATACCCCTCAGCACAACTGCCAGACCCCTCATCCAACTCTGGTAATCCTTGACTGTAGTTTGGAATTGCTCTGGATTACAGTGAATTTGTAGATTCCGGAAGAACATAAGAACTAGGAGCAGGAGTAGGCCATCTACTCGACGATAGTCAGGACGCCAAAGCACGTAGTAATGCAGTGGAGAAGGTAACAATGACAAAGGAGAGTACTTGCAGGCAAGGAGATGGGTTGAAGTGTGTATACTTTAATGCAAGAAGCATCAGGAATAAGGTGGGTGAACTTAAGGCATGGATCGGTACTTGGGACTACGATGTGGTGGCCATCATGGAAACTTGGATAGAAGAGGGGCAGAAATGGTTGTTGGAGGTCCCTGGTTATAGATGTTTCAACAAGATTAGGGAGGATGGTAAAAGAGGTGGGGGGGGGGGGGGGGGGGGGGGGAGAGGGTGGCATTGTTAATTAGAGATAGTACAACAGCTGCAGAAAGGCAGTTCGAGGGGGATCTGCCTACTGAGGTAATATGGGTTGAAGTCAGAAATAGGAAAGGAGCAGACATCTTGTTGGGAGTTTTCTATAGGCCCCCCAATAGCAACAGAGATGTAAAGGAACAGATTGAGAAACAGATTTTGGAAAGGTGCAGAAGTCACAGGGTAGTAGTCATGGGTGACTTCAACTTCCCAAACACTGAGTGGAAACTCTTTAGATCAAATAGTTTGGATGGGGTAGTGTTTGTGCAGTGTGTCCAGGAAGCTTTTCTAACACAGTATGTAGATTGTCCGACCAGAGGGGAGGCCATATTGGATTTAGTACTTGGTAATGAACCAGGGCAGGTGATAGATTTGTTAGTGGGGGAGCATTTTGGAGTTAGTGACCACAATTCTGTGACTTTCACTTTAGTTATGGAGAGGGATAGGTGCGTGCAACAGGGCAAGGTTTATAATTGGGGGAAGGGTAAATGCAATGCTGTCAGACAAGAATTGAAGTGCAGAAGTTGGGAACATAGGCTGTCAGGGAAGGACACAAGTGAAATGTGGAACTTGTTCAAGGAACAGGTACTGCGTGTCTTTGATATGTATGTCCCTGTCAGGCAGGGAAGAGATGGTCGAGTGAGGGAACCATGGTTGACAAGAGAGGTTGAATGTCTTGTTAAGAGGAAGAAGGAGATTTATGTAAGGCTGAAGAAACAAGGTTCAGACAGGGCGCTGGAGGGATACAAGATAGCCAGGAGGGAACTGAAGAAAGGGATTAGGAGAGCTAAGAGAGGGCATGAAAAATTTTTGGCGGGTAGGATCAAGGAAAACCCCAAGGCCTTTTACACATATGTGAGAAATATGAGAATGACTAGAGCGAGGGTAGGTCCGATTAAGGACAGTAGCGGGAGATTGTGTATTGAGTCTGAAGAGATAGGAGAGGTCTTGAACAAGTATTTTTCTTCAGTATTTACAAACGAGAGGGGCCATATTGTTGGAGAGGACAGCGTGAAGCAGACTGATAAGCTCGAGGAGATACTTGTCAGGAAGGAAGATGTGTTGCGCGTTTTGAAAAACTTGAGGATAGACAAGTCCCCCGGGCCTGATGGGATATATCCAAGGATTCTATGGGAAGCAAGAAATGAAATTGCAGAGCCGTTGGCAATGATCTTTTCGTCCTCGCTGTCAACAGGGGTGGTACCAGAGGATTGGAGAGTGGCGAATGTCGTGCCCCTGTTCAAAAAAGGGAATAGGGATAACCCTGGGAATTACAGGCCAGTTAGTCTTACTTCGGTGGTAGGCAAAGTAATGGAAAGGGTACTGAGGGATAGGATTTCTGAGCATCTGGAAAGGCATTGCTTGATTAGGGATAGTCAGCACGGATTTGTGAGGGGTAGGTCTTGCCTTACAAGTCTTATTGACTTCTTTGTGGAGGTGACCAAGCATGTGGATGAAGGGAAAGCAGTGGATGTAGTGTACATGGATTTTAGTAAGGCATTTGATAAGGTTCCCCATGGTAGGCTTATGCAGAAAGTAAGGAGGCATGGGATAGTGGGAAAGTTGGTCAGTTGGATAACAAACTGGCTAACCGATAGAAGACAGAGAGTGGTGGTGGATGGCAAATATTCAGCCTGGAGTCCAGTAATCAGTGGCGTACCGCAGGGATCAGTTCTGGGTCCTCTGCTGTTTGTGATTTTCATTAACGACTTGGATGAGGGAGTTGAAAGGTGGGTCAGTAAATTTGCAGATGATACGAAGATTGGTGGAGTTGTGGATAGTGAGGAGGGCTGTTGTCGGCTTTAAAGAGACATAGATAGAATGCAGAGCTGGGCTGAGAAGTGGCAGATGGAGTTTAACTCTGACAAGTGTGAGGTTGTCCATTTTGACAACAGAGATTTAACATTCCTCCTTAAATAAGGTGCCCAGAACTGAATTCCAAATGTGGTCTGATCAATGATTTATAAGAACATAAGAAGTAGGCCACCTGGCCCCTCGAGCCTGCTCCGCCATTCAATTAGATCATGGCTGATCTTTTGTGGACTCAGCTCCACTTTCCGGCCCGAACACCATAACCCTTAATCCCTTTATTCTTCAAAAAACTATCTATCTTTACCTTAAAAACATGTAATGAAGGAGCCTCAACTGCTTCACTGGGCAAGGAATTCCATAGATTCACAACTCTTTGGATGAAGAAGTTCCTCCTAAACTCAGTTCTAAATCTACTTCCCCTTATTGTGAGGCTGTGCCCCCTAGTTCTGCTTTCACCCGCCAGTGGAAACAACCTGCCCGCATCTATCCTATCTATTCCCTTCATAATTTTATATGTTTGTATAAGATCCCCCTCATCCTTCTAAAAGGAAGCTTCCCTCCATGGTGCCAGTAAAACATCTCAGGGACTGCTTTCCACTGCAGACAGCCCAGCTTTAACAGAACCAACCTCAGTGAAAGATGTCAAACTCTGGAGGTGTCATTCAACCTGTTGACACATTTATTTAACTTTCAGAGTTCACTTTCTGAGTTTGGCACCTCTTTTGAAGGACAAAGAAAAATGTAACTTTGAAGCTAATGTTCCTCTAAGAACGCAGCTTTATTATCTTCAAAATCACCTTTCCTGCAGTTGGTGAAGCTACCCTTAATCTTTCTTCAAAACTTCATCCCAGCAGTCAGGCTTTGGCCGTATAAGTGCCATGGGTGATGTGTTGGGTAAGCTGGGTTTACTGCAGCAGTGAGAGAGACAGGCTTCCAACACTTGAAGAAATGCAACTCTACTTTATTGAACACTTAACTATCATACATACTTTAACTGTGGGTTGACACGATGCTGAGTTGACTGGAGACCTGAGGCTAACCTGACCAGACTAACTGACTACCACATGGTGTTTGTTCTAGTTGCTGCTCACAGGCTCTGACTGTGTCAGAGGCTGGATCCCGAGAGAGCGGGGAAGCTCGTGCCCTCTGGCTTTATAGTGGTCGTGTCCTGTCTGGTGATTGGCTGCTGTGTTCTGTGTGCTCACTGGTCATCCTGTGTGTCAATCACTGCCTGTCTGCACTCCATTATATACCTGTGTGTATATTATGACAATAGGAAGCACCTTTTCATCTATGAGATAGAACACACTGTCCCCTCCGTGTGCACTCCAATTCTTCCCAACTTTTCAGTTCTTGCTGTTTTGCATCTTCTATTAATTTATCATCTAGTCGGTTGGAAAGCCACTAAGACCTCTCGACCATTTTGGCTTCTGCTCCTTGTAGCATTTCTATTCTGTAACATCTTTCATGACCTGGTTTAACTGTGCCCTCTATCCTGCCTCATATCTCGTCCCGGACGGCTACTGTTTGATTTCCCACATTAGAGATGTTCTTTTAATAGTCCTCAATCTCTTCCAATGGGCATGTTCATTGCCAGACCTACTTTCAATCAGATTTTATACTTTCCGGTGGCCTATCCTGCTCTACCAATGATAGTTGCACCCTTCCACGACTGGCCCCTTCTGGCAGGTGTGTCACTTTTGTGCTGTCCATTGTCAGTCGTCTTTTGGTACAAATAGCCTCATCCAGTTCCTCAGAACCAACACGTCCCTCTACAGACACCCTGTCAATTTCTACAATCTGGAAAGAGTGATTTTGATAAACCTGAATAACAATGAATAACCTGAATGGCAGAATCCATGTGTAGAGTGTCAGGGACGACTGCCCATCATTATTTAATGATTGGATCGGATTTGATTTGTTTATTGTCACGTGTACCGAGGTACAGTGAAAAGTACTTTTCTGCAAGTAACACAACAGATCATTCAGTACATGGGAAGAAAAGGGAATTAAACAGAATTCAAGAAGATACATAATAGGGCAACACAAGATATACAGTGTAACTACATAAGCATCGGATGAAGCATACAGGGTGTAGTGTTAATGAGGTCAGTCCATAAGAGGGGCATTTAGGAATCTGGTGACAGTGGGGAAGAAGCTGTTTTTGAGTCTGTTCGTGTGTGTTCTCAGTCTTCTGTATCTCCTGCCTGATGGAAGAAGTTGGAAGAGTGAGTAAGCTGGGTGGGAGGGATCCTTGATTATGCTGCCCGCTTTCCCCCGGCAGCGGGAGGTGTAGATGGAGTCCATGGATGGGAGGCAGGTTCGTGTGATGAACTGAGAAGTATTCACGACTCTCTGAAGTTCCTTGCAGCCCTGGGCCGAGCAGTTGCCATACCAGGCTGTGATGCAGCCCGATAGGATGCTTTCTATTGTGCATCTGTAAAAGGTGGTAAGGGTTAATGTGGACATGCCGAATTTCCTTAGTTTCCTGAGGAAGTATAGGCGCTGTTGTGATTTCTTGGTGATAGCGTCGACGTGAGTGGACCAGGACAGAATTTTGGAGATGTGCACCCCTAGGAATTTGAAACTGCTCACCATCTCTACCTCGGCCCCGTTGATGCTGACAGGGGTGTGTACAGTACTTTGCTTTCTGAAGTCAATGACCAGCTCTTTATGAGGGTCTTTAATGAGAGTCAACCCTGTGACCAATGGAATAGTGGAGTTACCATGTGGACCCCGGTACGTCCTTTGCCAAGAACAAAGGAAGGATTGACCCTGGGACCTTCGCTGCTATTCAGCACTACACTTGATCTTAGCCAAAAGGCCGACAAGCAATTTCGCTGCCATACAAAACAAAACTAAGATGTGGAGATGCTGACGTTGGACTGGGGTGAGCACAGTATAAGTCTTACAACACTAGGTTAAAGTCCAACATGTTTGTTTCAAACACTAGCTTTCGGAGCACTGCTCCTTCCCACTGCTGTAATGCCTGTTCCGCCAGCGTGAATCAAAACACCTCCCTTACCAGCGGGACTGGCGGCGCGGGCGGGCTCTGGGGTCCTAGGGGTGGGGTCGGGGCGATCTGGCCACGGGGTGTGCCCCCACGGTGTCCTGGCCCGCGATCGGGGCCCACCGATCGGCGGGCAGGCCTGTGCCGTGGGGACACTCTTTTCCTTCCGCATTCGCCAGTCTTCATGATGGCCGACGCAGAAGTGACCCCCTCCCTTGCGCATGCGCGGGGATGACAACAGCAGCCGCTGGTGAAGTCCCTTCAGCCCCGGCTGGCGTGGCGCCAAAGGCCTTTCCCGCCGGCCGACGGGGCGCCAACCACTCCAGCGCGGGCCTAGCCCCTCAAGGTTAGGGCTTGGCCCCTAAATGTGCGGAGAAATCCGCACCTTTGAGGCGGCCCGATGCCGGAGTGGTTCACGCCATTCCATCCCGTCGGGACCCCCCGCCCCGCCGGGTAAGGGAGAATCCAACCCAATGTCAGAGACTCTAAACAAGTTCCTGGGCGAAGATTCCTTCCCAGCAGCCTTCATGACACAAATGGGCCAATTAGCACTCAGACAGACTCTGGAAGACTCAATGTTAACGGGATGACCAGGTGGTCTATAAACAGGCCAAACGCGCCAATACCAGAGAAGACTTGTAACTAAAAATAACAAGGACAGAAACACCTTTAACTATTGTGGCAGGAGGAATGAATTAAGAAACCTCAACAGAGATTTGTAGCCAGCACTGGCTCAGTGGGTCAAATGGTCTCCAACTAGACTGTTTCATTCTCAAAGTTCTGCTGGAATATGTGAGGAAAGGACATGCACCCTGTGTCCAAATAGAGCCCTTGGCTGATAAGTTATGAGAATATATTCAAGAGGCGACTGGATATAGCACTTGGGGAGAATGGGATCAAAGGCTATGGGAAAGCAGGATTAGGCTATTGAGTCGGATGGTCAGCCATGATCATGATGAATGGCGGAGCGGGCTCGAAGGGCCAAAAGGCCTCCTCCTGCTCCTATCTTCTATGTATCTATGAGAAGCAGCTCGCCCAGTATGGGGCAGCCAGCCCTGGATGAAGTAGAGTTCCTCCTCGGCCAGGCTACATGCCAATTTTGGAATGTCGGCAGATTTTCCCAGTCGATTATCTGATGATGCCTTGAAGTTCTGCTGCCAGGAAGTAAACAGTTATTGTCACGCCCAAATACTTTGGCAGAGAGCATTTACTCACTAGAGAGATGTAAGATTTTGATGCGGGATTGAAGAGAAACCTCGAGATTTTCAGATCGATGATGTTTGTTCCCTAAACCTTTCAAAGGGAATCAATCCAAGGTGGGTAACGGCAGCTGATGTAGAGATTTATTTTGGTCTAACTGCACGGTGGGACTAGATTGAAAGTATGAATTGGCCTCATCGTGTTCCTATAGCTCTCTGGGTGGTGCCTGTTCCAATCTAACAAAGCAGAAACGGTGGGTCACACGATGTACTGCGTTCAATCAGCTGGCTTCTTTATTGATATTTAATATGTGCAGTTCCAGTCTCTCACTGCAGACTAAGATATGGCCTGGTTCGGATGGCATGGAAGAGATAGGAAATAGGAATTGTTTTGTGAAGATGTTTGCTGGGAAATTGATTCGGAGTTTAGTTGGTGTGAATTTTCTAATAATCCTGGAAGTGACAGATTTAAAATGGTGTTTCATTTTCCATATGTTTGTAGGTTAGGACATGCCAAATGAGTCACGCAGACCCCCCTCCCTGAGGCCCCACCGGGTGCAGTGTGAACCTCACTGATCGCCCCCATCCCCCCCATCCCTGCCGAAGTCCAGGTTGACTTCACTGAGCCCCCCCCTCCCCTCCCCACTGTGAACCTCTCTGACCCCTTCCCCCTCTGCCCAAGGTCCAGTGTGAACCTCTCTGACCCCTTCCCCCTCTGCCCAAGGTCCATTGTGAACCTCTCTGACCCCTTCCCCCTCTGCGCAAGGTCCAGTGTGAACCTCTCTGACCCCTTCCCCCTCTGCCCAAGGTCCAGTGTGAACCTCTCTGACCCCTTCCCCCCCTGCCAAAGGTCCAGTGTTAGCCACTATGATAGGATTCCTCTTGCCTTCCCCGTCCACACCACCAGCCTCCATATTCAGTGGATTATGTTCCACTCCTCCTGCCAGATACAAGAACCTTTCACACTGGGCCGGATTCTCCGCTGCCCGACGCCAATATCGGCGTTCGGCCAGAAAATCCATTCCGACGCCCAAATTGGGGGCGACGCTGGTTATTGAGTCTCCGTCCCCTTTGAAATGGCGTCACCGCATCGCACACCGTTGGAACGCCGTTGGCGCGTCATTGGAAGGCCCTCCCCCATGCTCAGAGAATGCTCTGCCCCCGATGGACCGGGTTCCCAACGGGGCGGTTGATGTGTGGTCCCAGCAGTTGGGAAGCCGGCGTGGCAGACACAGACTATATCCAGCGCCGCCACGGTTGGCCAGGAGCCGTTCTGCTGTTGGAGGGGCTTCCGCGAGGGGGGACTGGGGGGGGGAGTGGCCAGGGGGTGGCCAGGGGGGCTGTAGGTAGGTCGGGGCCGCGCCGTGTTGTACAGCGTGACAGCTGCAGGTCCTCGCCATGCGCCCCCACAGACACGAACATTCTTTGGCTATTTTTGGCGCAGAGCCGGGAGTTTTACCTGGCGTCACCTCTAGCCCCTCACCAGTACCGGAATTGGTGAGGGTTCGGTGCTGATTGTGGTGCTGTAAAACGGCTGAGAATTCTCCGTTTCAGCCGGTACTTAGCCACTGAAACAGGAATCCAGCCACTGTCTGCTCTCCTCTCATTTCAGCATTTCAAAGAACCCATTTCGTCCGGGATGCTCTGGTCCACTCCTCATTCACCGCCAACATCCCATCCCTTTCCTACAGTACCTTGCCTTGCAAACATTGGTGAAATAATAAGTGTCCCACTTCTTCCTCTCACCTCACTGTCCAAGGCCCCAAACAGTCAATCAGTCAATTATTTGTACTTCTTCTGTGAGTCCACTGTATTTGCTGCTCACTGTGTGCTTTCCTCCACACTGGCTGTACTGAACCTGGACTGGGCCCCCAACTGTGCGACACCCTCACTCAGTTCACAAGTATGAACCCGGGCTTCCAGTGGCCTGTCATTTTAATTCTCCCTTTTGCTCTGTGGCCGACATCTCTGTCCTCGGCCTGCTGCACTGTTCCATTGAAGCTCAACGTAAGCTTGAGGACCCGGACCTCAACTTTGGATTCGGCATTTTACAGCCTTCAGGACTCAACAGTGAGTTCAATCATTTCTGTTTCAGGGCAGCACGGCGGCGCAGTGGTTAGCACTGCTGCCTCAGGGCGCCGAGGTCCCAGGTTCGATCCCGGCCCTGGGTCACTGTCCGTGTGCAATTTGCACATTCTCCCCGTGTCTGCGTGGGTTTGGCCCCAACAACCCAAAGATGTGCAGGGTAGGTGGATTGGCCACGCTAAATTGGAAAAAATGAATTGGGTACACTAAATTTAAAAAAACAATTTTGGTTTCCCCATTTCTGTTCCTTTTACTTACATATTTGTCTCTTATTTTTGATTTCAGCTCCTGCTCCTGAATATCTTTTCTTTCCTGTCACCATTCCATTCAGCCCTGTGAGACTAACTTATCTGTCGTTCAATCTCTCCTGTCTTCAACCCTATCACTGACCTTCCTTTGTCCTTGTCCCACTCGCTCCCTCTTCAAATCCGATTACATCTCAAATTATTTCCAGTTCTTTTTTTTTTAAATTTAGATTACCCAATTATTTTTTCCAATTAAGGGGCAATTTAGCCAGGCCAACCCACCTACCCTGCCCATCTTTGGGTTGTGGGGGTGAAACCCACGCAGACACGGGCAGAATGTACAAACTCCACACGGACAGTGACCCAGAGCCGGGATCGAACCTGGGACCTCAGCCCCGTGAGGCAGCTGTGTTAACCACTAGGCCACCGTGTTGCCCTTTTTTCCAGTTCTAATGGAAGGTCCTTGGCCTGTGAAATACTAACTCTGTCTCCCTCTCTACACAGAAATCTGCTGAATATTTTCACCATTTTCTGTTTCCATTGTTGAGTTTTCTATTCTAGTTTGTGTGTGGCATTGGTAAACTATCTGGTGACAGGGCATTGGGGTTAAAAAGGGGGCCGTAGATAGACTGAGTAGGCAAAGCTGTGCCAGATGGAGGTCAGTGAGGAGGAAGTGTGAGGTTTTGCGAGGGAGCCGATTCAAATTGTACTCTTTGTGTTTAGAAACTAGAGGCTGTGGTGGGGCCTGGGGCTTTAGATGTTCAGGGAGACAGATCACTGGCCAGCACAGAGAAAGGCGAATGGAGGTTAGCCTTTACCTCGAGGGGGTGGGAGTGCAAAAGCAAGGAAGCGATACTTTAGTTTTCCAGAGTCTCGATCAGACCATGCCTGGAGTAACTGCATTCAGTCTGGACAACAGGTTAGTCCAGGCTGCTATCGATTCACCAGAATGGTGCCAAGGCTCAATCATGAGGACAGATTGGACAGGCTTGTACCTCGCTGTGTTTATTGAAGGACGGTTTTATTGAGGTGCTGTTGAAAGGGTGGGTAAAGGGAATCTATTTCCTTTGTTGGGTGAGTGTGAACAAGGGGCAAGCAGTTTATAATTCCAGCCAGGAGTGATATCAGGAAGCACTTCCTCATACCAAGGCTAATGAGAATCTGGAACCACTTTCTCCCAAAAGGCCGAGGATCAATTGAAATTTCCAAGTCCGTGATAATAGATTTCTCTTGGCTAAGGCTTGAATCGAGATCAAAGTTGGATAAATGATCAGATTTGATTTAATGAGAGAGCGGGCTGGAGTGCCTGAATTACCTCCTCCTTTTCCTGTGGCAGTTTGGGGTGGAGAGTGGGAACATTTCACTAGAAGCGAAGTTGGGCCGAGATTGCTGAGGATTTTCTGATAACTGGGTTTCTGTGCAGTCAGTTTTCCATTTCCCAATGTGAACTGTTGTTCGTATTAATCAGCAAAAAGTATTGCTTTTAAGTATGATAAGATTGCAAAAATGTCAAAAGAATAAAGCTGAAAATAAAACATCCAGTTTCCAAACATTGAGATCTGTTGCCTGTTTTTTCCTTCATTCGTTCTTGGGACATGGGCGTCGCTGGCTGGACCAGCATTTCTTGCCAATCCCTAATTGCCCTTGTGAGGGGCAGTTAAGTGTCAACCACATTGCTGTGGGTCTGGAGTCACATGTAGGCCAGACCGGGTAAGGATGGCAGATTCCCTTCCTTAAAGGACATTAGTGAACCAGATGGGTTTTTGCGACAATCGGCAATGGTTTCCTGGTCATCATTAGACTTTTAATCCCAGATTTTTATTGAATACAAATTTCACTGTCTGCTGTGGTGAGATTTGAACCTGGGGCCCCAGAGCATTACCCTGGCCCTCTGCATTACTGATCCATTGACAATACTACTGCGCCACCACCTCCCTAGGAAGGCTATCTATCGATCAGTGTCTGTGGTCACACTGCCGCAAGGTGTATTTAACATTTTAATCCAAATCTGGCAGGAATTGGATTTAAATCTGTCTCCAATGTGTTTGTCGCTGTAATGTGTAGATTGGATCATAAGCAGCCCTGAGCTCAGATTGACATGTGCGCATGTTGGAGCCAGTCACGAGCGAGCTGTGGTCAGCCAGTTTGTGCTGTCTTGTTGATGTCGTGCGGTTTGGATGAGCTGGGATGTCACAGAACGCTGACTCAGATTTTACCCAGCAGATGGCTGAAAGCAGTGACCACCATTGTGACAATGAGTAAGTGGTCAGAATGCTGGGGAGGGTCACAGTACCTGCCTGATTGATTTCTTTGTGCAGGCTCTGCGATTGCAGCTGGGATTAGCAAGGGGGTTTGACTGGATTGCAAACAATTAGCAGAAATCTGAAATGAAGGACATCAATGAAGTTATCTTTATTTACAAAGTGTTTGGTTATTTCCAACGGCTATCCAATAGCTGCAATCCAGCAGCGATTACGTTGCAATCCAGCAGCTATTACGCTGCAATCCAGCAGCTATTACGCTGCAATCCAGCAGCTATTACGCTGCAATCCAGCAGCTATTACGCTGCAATCCAGCAGCTATTACGCTGCAATCCAGCAGCTATTACTCTGCAATCCAGCAGCTATTACTCTGCAATCCAGCAGCTATTACGCTGCAATCCAGCAGCTATTACTCTGCAATCCAGCAGCTATTACGCTGCAATCCAGCAGCTATTACGCTGCAATCCAGCAGCTATTACTCTGCAATCCAGCAGCTATTACTCTGCAATCCAGCAGCTATTACTCTGCAATCCAGCAGCTATTACGTTGCAATCCAGCAGCTATTACGCTGCAATCCAGCAGCTATTACGTTGCAATCCAGCAGCTATTACGCTGCAACCCAGCAGCTATTACGCTGCAATCCAGCAGCTATTACGCTGCAATCCAGCAGCTATTACGCTGCAATCCAGCAGCTATTACTCTGCAATCCAGCAGCTATTACTCTGCAATCCAGCAGCTATTACTCTGCAATCCAGCAGCTATTACGCTGCAATCCAGCAGCGATTGCGTTGCAATCCAGCAGCTATTACGCTGCAATCCAGCAGCTATTACGCTGCAATCCAGCAGCTATTACGCTGCAATCCAGCAGCTATTACTCTGCAATCCAGCAGCTATTACGCTGCAATCCAGCAGCTATTACGCTGCAATCCAGCAGCTATTACTCTGCAATCCAGCAGCTATTACGCTGCAATCCAGCAGCTATTACTCTGCAATCCAGCAGCTATTACTCTGCAATCCAGCAGCTATTACGCTGCAATCCAGCAGCTATTACTCTGCAATCCAGCAGCTATTACTCTGCAATCCAGCAGCTATTACGCTGCAATCCAGCAGCTATTATGCTGCAATCCAGCAGCTATTACGTTGCAATCCAGCAGCTATTACTCTGCAATCCAGCAGCTATTACTCTGCAATCCAGCAGCTATTACTCTGCAATCCAGCAGCTATTACTCTGCAATCCAGCAGCTATTACTCTGCAATCCAGCAGCTATTACTCTGCAATCCAGCAGCTATTACGCTGCAATCCAGCAGCTATTACGTTGCAATCCAGCAGCGATTACGGTTGTTTGTTTCTTATATTTTCTACATTTATGGAATAAAGTTTCCTTATCCCACTGGGATTGGAACTTACACCACTGGGTTTTTTGAGAAATTCAATAGCTACCTCAGTATCCCAGTATCTGACTCCCTATCAGTTCCTGTGCTTAAATAGAAGCAGGAGGAGGCCATTTGGCCCTTCGAACCCGCTCTGCCATTCATTGTGACCATGGTTGATCATCAAGTTCAAAACTCTGATCCCGCCTTCCCCCCATAGCCCTTGATCCCTTTAGTGCCAAGAACTGTTTCTAATTCCTTCTTGAAAATGTATTGGGTAGGATTCTCCATCCCACTGTAACGTTTTCTGGTGTAGTGAGCCCCCGTCGACAGCGGCATTCTCCTCCTTGCAGTCGGCCAATGGGGTTTCCCATTGTGGCCAGTCCCACGCCGTTGGCAAATCCATGGGCGTGAGTGCGCTGCCGGCAAAGCAGAGGATCCCGCCAATGATGAATCCCGCTATAATGTTTTGTCCTCATCTACTCCCTGTGGTAGCGAATTCCACAGGTTCAACACTCTCTGGGTGAAGAAATTTTTCCTCATCACAGTCTTAAATGGTCTACCCCTGTGCCCCCTGGTTCTGGACACACCCATCATTGGTAACATCCTCCCTGCATCTACCCTGTCCAGCCCTGTTAGAATTTTATAGGTTTCTATGAGATCCCCCCTCAGTCTTCTGAACTCCAGCAAGAACAATCCCAACCTAGTCAATCTCTCCTCAAATGACCGTCCCGCCATCCCAGGAATCAGTCTGATAAACCTTCGCTGCACTCCCTCGAGAGCAAGAACTTCCTTCCTCAAATAAGGAGACCAAAACGGTACACAATATTCCATTTGTGGCCTCACCAAGGCCCTGTATAATTGCAGCAACACATCCCTGCTCCTGTATTCAATACCTCTCGCTATGAAAGCCATTTGCCTTCTTTACCGCCTGCTGTTCCTACATACTTACCTTCAGCGACTTGTGTACGAGGCCTTGTTGCACATTCCGCCCTCGCAATTTATCGCCATTCAGATAATCTCCCCTCTCCCATCTGCCTTGTCTTTGCTACCAAAGTGGATAACATCACATTTATCCAAATTACATTGCATCTGCCCTTCGTTGGCCCAGTCACTCAACTTGTCCAATTCACACTGAAGGATCTCTGCATCCTCTTCACAGCTCACCTTCCCACCCACCTTTGCGTAATCTGCAAATTTGGAGATATTATGCTAGTTCCCTCATCTAAATCATGAATATATTATGAATAGCTGGGGTCCCAGCACCGATCCCTGCCGTACCCCACTAGCTGGGGGTCCCAGCACCGATCCCTGCCGTACCCCACTAGCTGGGGTCCCAGCACCGATCCCTGTGGTACCCCACTAGCTGGGGTCCCAGCACCGATCCCTGTGGTACCCCACTAGCTGGGGTCCCAGCACCGATCCCTGCCGTACCCCACTAGCTGGGGTCCCAGCACCGATCCCTGCCGTACCCCACTAGCTGGGGTCCCAGCACCGATCCCTGCCGTACCCCACTAGCTGGGGTCCCAGCACCGATCCCTGCCGTACCCCACTAGCTGGGGTCCCAGCACCGATCCCTGCGGAACCCCACTAGCTGGGGTCCCAGCACCGATCCCTGCCGTACCCCACTAGCTGGGGTCCCAGCACCGATCCCTGCCGTACCCCACTAGCTGGGGTCCCAGCACCGATCCCTGCCGTACCCCACTAGTCACTGCCTGCAATTTGGAAAAAGACTGTTTATTTCTACTCTTTGCTTCCTGTCCGCCAACCAGTTCTCTATCCATCTCAATAAACCAACCCTATTCTCATGTTACACGCTCATCTCTTATGTGAGAGTTTGTCGAAAGCCTTCTGAAAGTCCAAATAAACTTCATCCACTAGCTCCCCCTCTTCAACTCTGTTAGTTACATCCTTGAAGCATGATAGCTGTAATACCTCTGTTACACTACCTCCCTCTTTCTCCCTCTCTCCCCCTCCTTCCCTCTCTCTCTCCCTCCCTCCCTCTCTCTCTCACTCCCTCCCCCTCCCTCCCACTCCCTCCCCCTTCCTCCCACTCCCTCCCCCTTCCTCCCTCTCTCCCTCCCTCTCTCCCCCTCCCTCCCCCCCTCCCTCTCTCCCTCCCTCCCCCTCCATCCTTCCCTCTCTCCCTCCCTCTCTCCCCCTCCCCCTCCCTCTCTCCCCCTCCCTCCCTCTCTCTCTCCCTCCCTCCCTCTCTCTCTCCCTCCCTCCCCCTCCCTCCCACTCCCTCCCCCTTCCTCCCACTCCCTCTCCCTTCCTCCCTCTCTCCCTCCCTCTCTCCCCCTCCCTCCCCTCCCTCCCTCTCTCCCTCCCTCCCCCTCCCTCCCTCCCTCTCTCCCTCCCTCCCTCTCTCCCTCCCTCTCTCCGCCTCCCTCCCTCTCTCCCTCCCTCTCCCCCCCTCCCTCCCCCTCCCTCCCTCTCTCCCTCCCTCCCCTCCCTCCCTCTCTCCCTCCCTCCCCCTCCCTCCCTCTCCCCCTCCCTCTCTCTCCCTCCCTCCCTCTCCCTCCCTTTCTCCCTCCCTCTCTCCCCCTCCCTCCCTCTCCCTCTCTTCCCCCTCCCTCCCTCTCTCCCTCCCTCTCCCCCCTCCCTCCCTCTCTCCCCCTCTCTCCCTCTCTCGCCCCTCTCCCTCTCTCCCCCTCCCTCTCCCTCTCCCTCTCTCCCCCTCCCTCTCTCCCTCCCTCTCTCCCCCTCTCTCCCTCCCTCTCTCCCTCCCTCCCTCCCTCCTCCCTCTCTCCCTCCCTCTCTCCCTCCTTCCCTCCCTCCCTCCCTCCCTCCCTCCCTCCCTCCCTCTCTCCCCTCTCCTTCACCACTCCACACCCTCTCCATTCTCCCCTTTCCCCCTTCCTTCTCCCTCTGTTCTCTCCCACTCTCCCAGCTCATCCTCTTCTCTCCCCTTTTCCTTCTCCTCTATCCCTTCCTCCTTTCTCTCCCTCCCTTACCACTCTCCTTCCCTCTCCTTGCTCCCTCCTCCTCCCTTTCCCCCTCTCTGTACCACTCCAATCTCCCCTCTCCCATCATCTCCCATCTCATCCCCTTCCAACCCAACCTCTCTCCTCCCCTCCTCTCTGCCTCTCCTTCCCCTCATGACTCCCACACCTCAATTCCACTCCCTTTTTGCCCCAGTTACTGCCTCAGGATGTCAGTCTCTCACTATATGTGTGTGTCTGTCTCTCATTCTGCCTGTGTGACCTATACAGGAACATAGAAATATATAATGGTTACAGCACAGTGTAGGCCACTCAGCCCACAGCAGCTCGCTGGAAGGGCAGCCCTCCGACTTCCATTCCCCATTTTCTCCCCATAGCTTCAGATAATTGTTGAATTGACCTTTTGAAAGCTTTGATTAAGCCTGTCTCTAGCACACTCTAAGGTGGTGCATTCCAGATCCTGAGCACTGAACAGTGGGAGCAGTTTCCATCTCCCTCTACTTTGTCCAGATCTCTCATGATTTTGAACATCTCGATCAAATCTCCCCACAGCCATCTCGCCAAAGAGAACAGTCACAACCTCTCCAATCTATCCTCATAACTGAAGTTCCTCGTGCCTGGAACCATCCTCGGGAATCTGTTCTGCGCCCTCTCTGATTTCTCCACAGCCTTCCTGAATCAGTGTTCTATTCACGTTTAACAGAACTTGCTTGCTCTGAAGATCCCGTAAGAATTAATAACTGCTCTCTTAACCAACTCTGCCACCTTCAGTGACCCCCCAGCTCCCTCTGCCCCTGCACACCTTTTAGAATTGTACCTTTTTTTAAGATAGCTTCTCATCACTCTTTCCACCGAGAGGAATCACTTTGCATTTTCTACATTAAATTCAATTTGTCACTTCTCCAACCATCCCACCATTCTGTTCACAATAGATATAGAAACATATCAATTGAAGAGGAGACCGAGAACCAGGCTGCCATAAAGGATTGAGGGGATAAACTAGGAACATTACCTTGTCTTTACAGACAATGTCAGGGAGGGGTAGTGACTGTTGAAATGTAGGAAATTTGGCAGCGCAATATGTACAGAGAAATGTGATGTGACCTGATCATGTGTTTTTGTGATGCGATTGAGGGATAGAAATTGCCAAGGACACAAAGGAAGTTCCCCAGCTTTCTTCATAATAATGTCACGGGATCTTTCACATTGCCCCAAACAGGCAGAACGGGCCTCAGTTTAATATTTATCAGAAAAGCAGCATCTCTGACAGTGAGGCACTCCCTCAGTACTGACCCTCTGACAGTGCGGCACTCCCTCAGTACTGACCCTCTGACAGTGCAGCACTCCCTCAGTACTGACCCTCTGACAGTGCAGCACTCCCTCAGTACTGACCCTCTGACAGTGCGGCACTCCCTCAGTACTGACCCTCTGACAGTGCGGCACTCCCTCAGTACTGACCCTCTGACAGTGCAGCACTCCCTCAGTACTGACCCTCTGACAGTGCGGCACTCCCTCAGTACTGACCCACTGACAGTGCAGCACTCCCTCAGTACTGACCCTCTGACAGTGCGGCACTCCCTCAGTACCGACCCTCTGATAGTGCAGCACTCCCTCAGTACTGACCCTCTGACAGTGCGGCACTCCCTCAGTACTGACCCTCTGACAGTGCGGCACTCCCTCAGTACTGACCCTCTGACAGTGCGGCACTCCCTCAGTACTGACCCTCTGACAGTGCAGCACTCCCTCAGTACTGACCTCTGACAGTGCGGCATTCCCTCAGTACTGACCCTCTGACAGTGCGGCACTCCCTCAGTACTGACCCTCTGACAGTGCGGCACTCCCTCAGTACTGACCCTCTGACAGTGCGGCACTCCCTCAGTACTGACCCTCTGACAGTGCGGCACTCCCTCAGTACTGACCCTCTGACAGTGCGGCACTCCCTCAGTACTGACCCTCTGACAGTGCAGCACTCCCTCAGTACTGACCTCTGACAGTGCGGCATTCCCTCAGTACTGACCATCTGACAGTGCGGCACTCCCTCAGTACTGACCCTCTGACAGTGCGGCACTCCCTCAGTACTGACCCTCTGACAGTGCAGCACTCCCTCAGTACTGACCCTCTGACAGTGCAGCACTCCCTCAGTACTGACCCTCTGACAGTGCGGCACTCCCTCAGTACTGACCCTCTGACAGTGCAGCACTCCCTCAGTACTGACCCTCTGACAGTGCAGCACTCCCTCAGTACTGACCCTCTGACAGTGCAGCACTCCCTCAGTACTGACCCTCTGACAGTGTGGCACTCCCTCAGTACTGACCCTCTGACAGTGCAGCACTCCCTCAGTACTGACCCTCTGACAGGGCAGCACTCCCTCAGTACTGACCCTCTGACAGTACGGCACTCCCTCAGTACTGACCCTCTGACAGTGCGGCACTCCCTCAGTACTGACCCTCTGACAGTGCAGCACTCCCTCAGTACTGACCCTCTGACAGTACGGCACTCCCTCAGTACTGACCCTCTGACAGTACGGCACTCCCTCAGTACTGACCCTCTGACAGTGCGGCGCTCCCTCAGTACTGACCCTCTGACAGTGCAGCACTCCCTCAGTACTGACCCTCTGACAGTGCGGCACTCCCTCAGTACTGACCCTCTGACAGTACGGCACTCCCTCAGTACTGACCCTCTGACAGTGCAGCACTCCCTCAGTACTGACCCTCTGACAGTGCGGCACTCCCTCAGTACTGACTCTCTGACAGGGCAGCATTCCCTCAGTACTGACCCTCTGACAGTGCGGCACTCCCTCAGTACTGACCCTCTGACAGTGCAGCACTCCCTCAGTACTGACCCTCTGACAGTGCGGCACTCCCTCAGTACTGACCTTCTGACACTGCGGCGCTCCCTCAGTACTGACCCTCTGACAGGGCAGCATTCCCTCAGTACTGACCCTCTGACAGTGCGGCACTCCCTCAGTACTGACCCTCTGACAGTGCGGCACTCCCTCAGTACTGACCCTCTGACACTGCGGCACTCCTTCAGTTCTGACCCTCTCACAGTGCGGCACTCCCTCAGTACTGACCCTCTGACAGTGCGGCACTCCCTCAGTACTGACCCTCTGATCGTGCAGCACTCCCTCAGTACTGACCCTCTGACAGTGCAGCACTCCCTCAGTACTGACCCTCTGACAGTGCGGCACTCCCTCAGTACTGACCCTCTGACAGTGTGACACTCCCTCAGTACTGACCCTCTGATCGTGCAGTACTCCCTCAGTACTGACCCTCTGACAGTGCAGCACTCCCTCAGTACTGACCCTCTGATCGTGCAGCACTCCCTCAGTACTGTCCCTCTGACAGTGCAGCACTCCCTCAGTACTGACCCTCTGACAGTGCGGCACTCCCTCAGTACTGACCCTCTGACAGTGTGACACTCCCTCAGTACTGACCCTCTGATCGTGCAGTACTCCCTCAGTACTGACCCTCTGACAGTGCAGCACTCCCTCAGTACTGACCCTCTGACAGTGCGGCACTCCCTCAGTACTGACTCTCTGACAGGGCAGCATTCCCTCAGTACTGACCCTCTGACAGTGCGGCACTCCCTCAGTACTGACCCTCTGACAGTGCAGCACTCCCTCAGTACTGACCCTCTGACAGTGCGGCACTCCCTCAGTACTGACCTTCTGACACTGCGGCGCTCCCTCAGTACTGACCCTCTGACAGGGCAGCATTCCGTCAGTGCTGACCCTCTGACAGTGCGGCACTCCCTCAGTACTGACCCTCTGACAGTGCGGCACTCCCTCAGTACTGACCCTCTGACACTGCGGCACTCCTTCAGTTCTGACCCTCTCACAGTGCGGCACTCCCTCAGTACTGACCCTCTGACAGTGCGGCACTCCCTCAGTACTGACCCTCTGATCGTGCAGCACTCCCTCAGTACTGACCCTCTGACAGTGCAGCACTCCCTCAGTACTGACCCTCTGACAGTGCGGCACTCCCTCAGTACTGACCCTCTGACAGTGTGACACTCCCTCAGTACTGACCCTCTGATCGTGCAGTACTCCCTCAGTACTGACCCTCTGACAGTGCAGCACTCCCTCAGTACTGACCCTCTGATCGTGCAGCACTCCCTCAGTACTGTCCCTCTGACAGTGCAGCACTCCCTCAGTACTGACCCTCTGACAGTGCGGCACTCCCTCAGTACTGACCCTCTGACAGTGTGACACTCCCTCAGTACTGACCCTCTGATCGTGCAGTACTCCCTCAGTACTGACCCTCTGACAGTGCAGCACTCCCTCAGTACTGCAGGGAAGTGTCAGCCTTGATTTTTGAGCTCCCGCCCTGCTGTGGGACTGGAATCCAAACACCTGTGACCCAGAAACAAGAGAATGTTTTCAACTGAGCCTCAGCTGATACTCGGAGAAACAGTGTGATGTGTGCGAGGGTGCGCTGAGAGGGTGATGCCAAAGGGTTTATGCTGACGGGGTTTATGGTGCTGGGTTTACGGTGCTGGGTTTACGGCGATGGGTTTACAGTGATGGGTTTATGGTGATGGTTTACAGTGATGGGTTTATGGTGCTGGGTTTATGGTGCTGGGTTTATGGTGCTGGGTTTACGGTGATGGTTTACGGTGCTGGGTTTATGGTGCTGGGTTTATGGTGATGGTTTATGGAGCTGGGTTTACGGTGATGGTTTACGGTGCTGACTTTACGGTGCTGGGTTTATGGTGATGGTTTACGGTGTAGGGTTTATGGTGCTGGGTTTATGGTGATGGTTTACGGTGCTGGGTTTATGGTGCTGGGTTTATGGTGCGGTGTTTATGGTGCTGGGTTTATGGTGCTGGGTTTATGGTACGGTGTTTATGGTGCTGAGTTTACGGTGCTGAGTTTACGGTGCTGGGTTTATGGTACGGTGTTTATGGTGCTGGGTTTATTGTGCTGGGTTTACGGTGCTGGGTTTATGGTGCTGGGTTTATGGTGCTGAGTTTACGGTGCTGAGTTTACGGTGCTGGGTTTACGGTGCTGGGTTTATGGTGCTGGGTTTATGGTGCTGGGTTTACGGTGCTGGGTTTATGGAGCTGGGTTTATGGTGATGTTTTACGGTGCTGGGTTTACGGTGCTGGGTTTATGGTGCTGGGTTTATGGTGCTGGGATTTTGGTGCTGGGTTTACGGTGATGGTTTACGGTGCTGGGTTTATGGTGCTGGGTTTATGGTGATGGTTTACGGTGCGGTGTTTATGGTGCTGGGTTTACGGTGCTGGGTTTATGGTGCTGGGTTTATGGTGATGGTTTATGGAGCTGGGTTTACGGTGCTGGGTTTACGGTGATGGTTTATGGAGCTGGGTTTACGGTGCTGGGTTTATGGTGATGGTTTATGGAGCTGGGTTTACGGTGCTGGGTTTATGGTGCTGGGTTTATGGAGCTGGGTTTATGGTGCTGGGTTTATGGTGCTGGGTTTATGGTGATGGTTTATGGTGATGGGTGTATGGTGCTGGGTTTATGGTGCTGGGTTTATGGAGCTGGGTTTATGGTGATGGTTTACGGTGCTGGGTTTATGGTGCTGGGTTTATGGTGCGGTGTTTATGGTGCTGGGTTTATGGTGATGGTTTACGGTGCTGGGTTTATGGTGCGGTGTTTACGGTGCTGGGTTTATGGTGATGGTTTATGGTGCTGGGTTTACGGTGCTGGGTTTATGGTGCTGGGTTTATGGTGCTGGGTTTATGGTGCTGGGTTTATGGTGCTGCATTTATGGTGCTGGGTTTACGGTTCTGGGTTTATGGTGATGGTTTACGGTGCTGGGTTTATGGTGCTGGGTTTACGGTTCTGGGTTTATGGTGATGGTTTACGGTGCTGGGTTTACGGTGCTGGGTTTATGGTGCTGGGTTTACGGTGCTGGGTTTATGGTGCTGGGTTTACGGTGCTGGGTTTATGGTGCTGGGTTTATGGTGATGGTTTACGGTGCGGTGTTTATGGTGCTGGTTTTATGGTGCTGGGTTTATGGTGCTGGGTTTACGGTGCTGGGTTTATGGTGCTGGGTTTATGGTGCTGGGTTTATGGAGCTGGGTTTATGGTGCTGGGTTTATGGTGCTGGGTTTATGGAGCTGGGTTTATGGAGCTGGGTTTATGGTGCTGGGTTTATGGAGCTGGGTTTATGGTGCTGGGTTTATGGTGCTGGGTTTATGGTGCTGGGTTTACGGTGCTGGGTTTATGGTGATGGTTTACGGTGTTGGGTTTACGGTGCTGGGTTTATGGTGCTGGGTTTATGGTGCTGGGTTTATGGAGCTGGGTTTATGGTGCTGGGTTTATGGTGCTGGGTTTACGGTGCTGGGTTTATGGTGATGGTTTACGGTGCTGGGTTTATGGTGCTGGGTTTATGGTGCTGGGTTTATGGTGCTGGGTTTATGGTGCTGGGTTTATGGTGCTGGGTTTATGGTGCTGGGTTTACGGTGCTGGGTTTACGGTGCTGGGTTTACGGTGCTGGGTTTACGGTGCTGGGTTTATGGTGATACAATGAACTGAATGGACTAACTCTTCCATATCGATCAGTGCTGTTGTTTTGCATAGTTGGTGCTTGGTGGGTTTTTGATTGAGATTCAGTGACCACCTCACAGTAAACCCACTCTCATTTACCGCTTCTTTATTTTAGGTTCATATCAGACATGTCCAACCCAAATTGGCTCCCCCCACGGCAGACTGATGATTCTGGACATGTACCAGCCAGAGTAGAGACCATGGCATCAATCGCCACCCCCAGCATCTCCGTGTCCACTCAACAAACACCAAAGAAATTTGCACCCGTGGTGGCTCCGAAACCCAAGTACAACCCCTACAAACAGAATGGGCAGGCCCTCGGACAGGTGGGGCCCGAAGGTAAGTTAATCAGGAATCAAACACCACTACAAAAACTCAACTACGTGTACAATCTGGTGTTCCTGGTGCAGGATAGATGTGAAGTTTTTATATTCTTGGGATATGAGCATCATTAGCTGGGCCGGCATTTAATTACCATCCCTAATTGCCCCATGGGAAGATGGTGGTGAGCAGCCTTCTAGAAACGCTGAAGTCCATGTGGTGTAGGTACACCCACTGTGCTGTTAGGGAGGGAGTTCCAGAATTTTGCCCCAGCGGAAGTGAAGGAACGGCGATGTATTTCCAAGCCAGGGTGGTGAGTGACTTGGAGGGAAGCTCCCAGGTGGTGGGGTTCTGCTACCCTTCTCCACCTAGATTATAGAGATGGTGGGTTTGGAAGGTGCTGTCCGAGGAGCTTTGGTGAGTTCCTGCAGTGCATTTGCCCCAAGTGCCGATCCGCCTGGTCCCCATTTTTGGAGGCCAGTACTAATCAGCGCCCAGCTGGGGTCTGCTCAGCGAGGCAGGGAGATACCGGGAGCCAGTTCCAGAGCCAGTTCCTCTGACCTCCCTCCCCTCACCTCTGCCTTTCCCTCTCCGACCCTTTGCCATCTTTACCTCACCTTCCTTTCCTCTTCCTTTCCCGCTTTTTTCCTTCATTCTCTGGCCAGGATATTTTGCCGTTACCTGATTGTCCTCAACTGAGTGCTTTGTTCATTGCTGTGGATCTGAATCACGTATCACAGTGGTTAGCACTGTTGCTTCACAGTGCCAGGGTCCCGGGTTCGATTCCCGGCTTGGGTCACTGTCTGTGCGGAGTCTGCACGTTCTCCCCGTGTCTGCGTGGGTTTCCTCCGGGTGCTCCGGTTTCCTCCCACAGTCCCGAAAGACGTGCAGGTTAGGTGGATTGGACATTCTGAATTCTCCCTCTGTGTACCCGAACAGACGCCGGAATGTGGCGACTAGGGGCTTTTCACAGTAACTTCATTGCAGTGTTAATGTGAGCCTACTTGTGACAATAATAAAGATTATTATTATGTAGGCTGAACTGGGGTAGGACAGCAGGGATTTAGTGAAGCAGATGGGTTTACAAGACAATAGATTCACTGAGTGTCTTTAAGACAGAGATAGATGGGTTCTTGATTAATAAGGGGATTGGAGTTATGGGGAGAAGGCAGGAGAATGGGGATGAGAAACATATCAGCCATGGTTGAATGGCGGAGCAGACTCGATGGGCCGAATGGCCTAATTCTGCTCCTATGTCTCATGCTTCATGGTGTTATAGATTTGTGGTGGCTATTACTAAGACCTACTTTTAAATCCCAAATTTATTTCACTAATTCACAAAATGACAGAATTGTTACATCCGAGGAAAGGGTTATTCTGCCTATCAGCACTGGCTGTTGGAATGAGCTACGTATCTGATGCTTTTTCCCCATAGGGTTAATAATCCAATTCTCTCCTGAATGTGTTGATTGAACCTGCCTCCACCGTGATCTCAGGCAGTGCATTGCAGCTCTTACCACTCGTTGAGTGCAGAAGCTTTTCCTTAATAAGCTTGAATCTCTGTCCCCATCATTCTCAATCCTTCAACCAGTTTCTCTCTATCGCCTCTGTCCAGATCCCTCATGACTTTGAACACCTCTATCAAATCTCCTGTCAACCTTCCCTTTTCCAAGGAGAACATTCATAACTTTTCCAATACATCTGCAGAACTGAAGTTCCTCAAACCTGGAACCATTCTCGTCAATCTTTTCTGCATGCAATCTAATTCCTTCACCGCCTTCCTTTATTAAAATAAATTTAGAGTGCCCAATTCATTTTTTTCAATGAAGAGGCAATTTAGCGTGGCCAATCCACCTATCCTGCACATCTTTGGGTTGTGGGGGCGAAACCCACGCAGACACGGGGAGAATGTGCAAATTCCACACGGACAGTGACCCAGAGCTGGGATTGAACCTGGGACCTCGGAGCCGTGAGGCAACAGGGCTGACCCACTGTGCCACCGTGCTGCCCCCTTCACTCCTTCCTAAAGTGCAGTGCTCAGAACTGGACACAACACTCCAGCTGATATCCAACCAGGGTCTTATAAAAGTTCAGTATAACCTCCTTGCTCCTGTATTCAATGCCCTTATTAACAAAGCCCAGGATACTATCTACTTTATTAACTGCTCTCTCCAGCTGTCCTGCCTTCAATAACCTACACGCATGTACACCCAGGTCTCTCTGATACTGCACCCCCTTTAGAATTGTACCTTATATTTTATATTGTCTCCCCATGTTCTTCCTACCAAAATGAATCAACACTTCTCCACATTGAACTTCATCTGGCACCTGTCCGCCCACTCAACCAACTTGTCTGTGTCCCTCTGAAGTTCCACACTGTCCTCCACACAGTTCCCACTATTGGATCATCTGTAAATTCTCAAATTGTGCCCTGTGCATCAAGGTCTAGGACAGTAATATATTTCGGGAAAAGCAAGGGTTCCAAAAGAATTGAAATTCTTTCGGGGGGGGATTTTGAACTTCATAGAATCACAGAATTTACAAAGCAGAAGGAGGCCATTCAGCCCATCGAGTCTGCACCGGCTCTTGGAAAGAGCACCCTACCCAAGCCCACACCTCCACCCTATCCCCATAACCCAGTAACCCCACCCAACACGAAGGGCAATTTTGGACACTAGGGGGCAATTTATCATGGCCAATCCACCTAACCGGCACATCTTTGGACTGTGGGAGGAAACCGGAGCACCCGGAGGAAACCCACGCAGACACGGGGAGGATGTGCAGACTCCGCACAGACAGTGACCCAAGGCGGGAATCGAACCTGGGACCCTGGAGCTGTGAAGCAATTGTGCTAACCACTGTGCTACCGTGCTGCCAGAACTTGTGCTTCTGGATCTTTCGTCCAGATCTCCGGATTGTTAGTCCAGTAACTTTGCAGCTTGCTGCTATTGTCCACTGTCTCTTTTACATATTGGAGCAGTGAAAATCCTGAAATGATTACTATTTTTATTCCAATGTCATTATTTTGATTGCTGGAGGTAAATGTTGGCGACTATCACTGAGTAAAGTGCTATCTAATTATAGCACGGTTGCTCAGCAAAGTTGGATTGTATTTCTAGTCTTGTGTGATACAAGAGCTGAGTACTGACTGACAGCAAGCTACATCAGTGCACCGGACATTGATATGTAAACACTGCAGCTAATGGTTTAAATATGTTCATAGAGAATTCTCAAAGTTTGCAAACAACCAGGATCATTTTTTTAAAAACTGTTGACGCGCCAGCAAGGGGTCCTTACCGAAGGTTCTGAGGATTCCAGTGAATAAAACTTGCATTTCTAGAGCACCTTTCATGACCGAGGATGAAAATGACAATGAAGAAATGTGGCAGCTATTTTTTACACAGCAAGATCCGATCTACAGCAATCTGAAAACGACCAGATCGTCTGTTTTTAAAATGTTGGTTTAGCACTGCTACCTCACAGTGCTAGGGACCAGGGTTAACACTGCTGCCTCACAGTACCAGGGTCCCAGGTTCGATTCCCAGCTTGGATCACTGTGCGGAGTCTGCACGTTCTCCCCGTGTCTGCGTGGGGCTTTTCACAGTAACTTCATTTGAAGCCGACTCGTGACAATAAGCGATTTTCAGTTCATTTCATTTCATGTTATTCTCTTGAGCTGGAAGTTCATTTTTGAAACTGATTCAAGATGTTTTCAATTTGTCAGCGTTTGTGTTAATACTTCTGATGAGGTGCAAGCAGGGGGTGAACGGAGTTGAGGTATTGTAAGATTCTGCAGCTGTCAGGTAGACCAGTGTTGTGCACGGCAACAACATTACACACATCCACCTTGCTCAGTCAATACAAGGGCTGATTCTATGTGTGTGTGTTGGCTGTCTGGCAGGATGCTGGGTGAAAAACTATCCACTAATTACTGTAATCAGGGTCACTAGATGGAGAAGTGATTCATAGTAACTTAGCAACTGCATGAGGATGATATGAGATGACTGAAATGGTTGGCTTGATCAGGCAAATTAAGCAGTGGAGAGGATTCTAAAGGAGGCACGCTGGCTATTCAGTCTGGGATCTCATAGTCACATCAGTGTAGAAACAAACAGGAGAAACACTTTTGAATTGAAGGATTCCTTTGGTTCCGAATGAATTTCAGTTGCAGGGACATTAGATGCAATGCCAATGATTCACTCTGTTCCCCAAAGCCAAAGGCAGTGGAGCTGATTCACTTCAGGAGAAGATTTGGAGCTTGAAGATTCCTGATGTGATGTTGGGATTTGCTGGGCTCATTTCATCCTTTCAATGAGATGGCGCCTGCAACGTGGTGGCACATTGCAAATACTATAGAAATAGATGATGTTTCTCAAGCTCTGAATTATAAACAATTTAACAGAATCTTTCCTGCAACTCTCCAAAACAAAATCCAGTTATTTTTATAAGCACCATGTCATGATATGATTGAGGCACAGGTGCAGCTGTGAGCCAGCAACCTCCCGGCCTCAGATGAAAGAGTGATCAGTATTCGTGAAGAGACTGCCAAGGACCCTCTTCGGCAGCGTGTGACGCACCACCTTGCAACTGGCTGGCAAAAAGGGCAATGCCCTCAGTTCTTCAATGTGAAGGATGACCTGACAGTCGTCGAGGGGATCCTCCTCCAGCTAGATCCTATCGTTATTCCTTACAGTCTGCATAGCTTAGTGCTCAAACAAATCCATGAGGGACACCTAGGTGTCAAAGTGTAGGTGCAGAGCTCGGCAGGCTGTCTATTGGCCTGGAATCAGCCAGGACATATCCAACATGGTCTTCAATTGTGCGACCTGCCAGCGCTTCCAGCCTGCTCAAACAAAAGAAACACTCCAGCAACACGAGATGGTGACCTCTCCGTGGTCCAAGGTGGGAATCGACCTTTTTCACGCCAAGGGGCGTGACTATGTGCTCATCATAGATAACTTCTCAAATTACCCGGAAGTTGTGAAGCTGTCAGACCTCACATCAAGGACAGTCATCAAGGCCTGCAAGGAGACAACACACAGGACAGAACACAACCAATCACCAGGAAGAACACTAGAGGGGGGTTTCCCACTATAAAACACACGAGGCTTCAACACTCTGCCTCTTTCCACTGGTGACAACTGTAGTGACAGTCAGGGTGTATATATCAGTTCGCACCTTCAACACGTGGCTCAGAGCTAGTCTGGTCTAGATAGTTATAGTAAGCATGCTGCTAGTCTGGTCTAGATAGTTATAGCAAACATGCTGCAAGTCTGGTTTAGATAGTTATAGTAAGCATGCTGCTAGTCTGGTCTAGATAGTTATAGTAAGCATGCTGCTAGTCTGGTTTAGATAGTTATAGTAAGCATGCTTAGATTAGTAGAGTGCCAAACCCACAGTGAATTGAGTGCATTGCTAACAAGTTCAATACAACGTCTTGAACTAACATCACAGTTTGGAGTCTACTTTCAAGTACAACTGCATCTAATTGCAGCCCGTGTTACCCCAGGGTGAATAACATGACACACCCTACTTCCTCCTACCCTACTCCCTCCTACTCTACTCCCTCCTACTCCACTCCCTCCTACCCCACTCCTACCCCACTCCCTCCTACCCCACTCCCTCCTACCCCACTCCCTCCTACCCACTCCCTCCTACCCCACTCCCTCCTACCCCACTCCCTCCTACCCCACTCCCTCCTATTCCACTCCTACCTCACTCCCCCTACCCCAGTCCCTCCTACTCCACTCCTATCACACTCGCTCCTACCCCACTCCCCCACCCTACTCCCTACCCCACTCACTCCTACCCCACACCCTCCTACACTACTCCCTCCTACACCACTCCCTACCCCACTCCCTCCTACCCAACTCCCTCCTACCCCACTCCCTACCCCACTCCCTCCCCAATCCCTCCTACCCCACTCCCTCCTACCCCACTCCTCCCTACCCCACTCCCTACCCCACTCCTCCGAAACCCCTCCTCCTACCCCACCCCTCCAACCCCCACTCCCTCCTACCCCACTCCCTCCTACCCCCTCCCTCCTACCCCACTCCCTCCAAACCCACACCCTCCTACTCGGCTCCTAACCCACTCACTCCTACCCCACTCCCTCCTACCCCACACCCTCCTACCCCACTCCCTCCTACCCCCCACTCCCTCCTACCACACACACTACCCCACTCCCTACCCACCACCTCTCCGACCCCACGCCCTCCTACCCCACACCCTACCCCCACAATCCTAACCCCACTCTCTCCGACCCCACTCCCTCTACCCCCTCCCTCCTCCCCCACTCCCTCCTACTTCCTCCTACCCCACTCCCTCCGACCCCACTCCCTACCCCACGGTCCCCTAACCCACTAACCCCCTACCCCGACCCCTACCCCACTCCCTCCTACTCCACTCCCTCCTACCCCACTCCCTACCCCACTCCCCTTCGACCCCACTCCCTACCCCACTCCCTCCTACCCCACTCCCTCCTACCCCACTCCCTCCTACCCCACTCCCTACCCCACTCGCTACCCTACTCCCTCCTACCCCACTCCCTCCTACCCCACTCCCTACCCCATTCCCTACCCACTCCCTACCCCACTCCCTCCTACCCCCACTCCCTACCCCACTCCCTCCTACCCCACTCCCTCCTACCCCACTCCCTCCTACTCCCTCCTACAACACTCCCTACCCCACTCCCTCATACTTCCTCCTACCCCACTCCCTACCCAGTCCCTCCTACCCCACTCCCTACCCCCTCCCTCCTACCCCTCTAACTACCCCACTCCCTATCCAATCCCTCCTACCCCACTCCTACCCCACTCCCTTCTACCCCAATCCCTACCCCACTCCCTCCTACCCCACTCCCTCCTACCCCACTCCTACCCCACTCGCTAGCCCACTCCCTCCTACCCCAATCCCTCCTAACCCACTCCCTCCTACCCCACTCCCTCGTACCCCACTCACTCCTACCCCACTCCCATCCCCACTCCCTCCTACCCCACTCCCTCCTACCCCACTCCCTCCTACCCCACTCCCTCCTACCCAACCCCTTCCCCACTCCCTCCTACCCCACTCCCTCCTACCCCACTCCCTACCCCACTCCCTCCTACCCCACTCCCTCCTACTCCACTCCCTCCTACCCCACTCCCTCCTACCCCACTCCCTCCTACCCCACTCCCTACACTCCCCCTCACTCCTACCCCACTCCCTACCTCACTCCCTACCCCCCCTCCTAAACCACGCACTACCCCACTCCCTCCTACCCCACTCCCTACCCCCACTCCCTCCTACCCCACTCCCTCCTACCCCACTCCCTCCTACCCCACTCCCTCCTACCCCACTCCCTACCACACTCACTCCCCCACTCCCTCCTACCCCACTCCCACCAACCCCACTCCCGACCCCACTCCCCTCCTACCCCACTCCCTCCTACCCCACTCCCTCGCACCCCACTCCCTCCTACCCCATTCCCTCCTACCCCACTCCCTACCCCACTCCCTACCCCACTCCCTACCCCACTCCCTACCCCCACTCCCTCCTACCCCACTCCCTACCCCACTCCCTCCTACCCCACTCCCTACCCACTCCCTACCCCCCACTCCCTCCTACCCCACTCCCTACCCCACTCCCTCCTACCCCCCTTCCCTCCTACCCCACTCCCTCCTACCCCACTCCCTACCCCACTCCTCCCTACCCCACTCCCTACCCCCTCCCTCCTACCCCACTCCCTACCCCACTCCCTCCTAGCCACTCCCTACCCCACCCCTACTCCCTCCTACCCCACTCCCTCCTACCCCACTCCCTCCTACCCCACTCCCTCCTACCCCACTCCCTCCTACCCCACTCCCTACCCCACTCCCTCCTACCCACTCCCTCCTACCCCATTCCCTGCTACCCCACGCCCTACCCCACTCCCTCCTACCCCACTCCCTCCTACCCCACTCCCTACCCCAGGTCCTCTTATCCCACTCCCTACCCCACTCCCTCCTACGCCACTCCCTTCCCCACTCCCTATCCCACTCCCTCCTACCCCACTCCCTACCCCACTCCCTTCTACCCCAATCCCTACCCCACTCCCTCCTATCCCACTCCCTCCTACCCCACTCCCTACCCCACTCGCTACCCCGCTCCCTCCTACCCCACTCCCTCCTACCCCACTCCCTACCCCACTCCCTACCCCACTCCCTCCTACCCCACTCCCTACCCCACTCCCTCCTACCCCACTCCCTCCTACCCCACTCCCTCCTACCCCACTCCCTCCTACCCCACTCCCTCCTACCCCACTCCCTACCCCTCTCCCTCCTACCCCACTCCCTCCTACCTCACTCCCTACCCCACTCCCTCCTACCCCACTCCCCACCCCACTCCCTCCTACCCCACTCCCTCCTACCCCACTCCCTCCTACCCCACTCCCTCCTACCCCACTCCCTCCTACCCCATTACCTACCCCTCTCCCTCCTACCCCACTCCCTACTACCCCACTCCCTACCCCACTCCCTCCTACCCCACTCCCTACCCCACTCCCTCCTACCGCACTCCCTCCTGTCTGCTCCCTACAAACACAAACACAAACACACCCCCCCACACACACACATCACACTGTTTGTGAGGGTTTATTGTGTGTACATTAGTTGCCATTTTTCCATCATTACAACTGTGACAACACTTCAAAATGGGTGCGTTGCGTTTGTGATATCTAGAAGTCCTGGCAGGGACTATATAAATGCAGTTCCTTCTCTTCTCATTTACTTTCTTAAGTTCTGTTCAGCCTCTTGAATTCTCTTCCTCTGAATATGATCTGATTTAGATTGGAGCATGTTTGATGCTTTCACTGTTGTCTGAAATTCCCTGGCCTCCTGAGCAATCACCTTTGCCCCTTACCCTAATAAAGCGACCTCACAGAAAGGCACGTGGACCTGGCGAGGACTCGCGGTTCAGGTTATGAGTCAGTTTAGATGTGCAACACGATAATCAGGCATTCTGTCTTGCCATCTTGAGTTAAATGGGCAGATGTCCTGGTTCTGTAAGGACCGAGGTGGGTTTAATCTGGAGCTGAATGGTTTGGCCAGCTCAGCATATTCTGCTCTTTGACGATAGTATGGTTTCTGATGTTTAATTTTCTACATTGAGCGAGGTTTCCTGGATGTTTTCCATAAAACTAAAAATAACTAGAGGTCAATGGTAATGACTCAATTCAGGAAATAAAACTATATACAAGCTCTCTTCCTGAAAATCTTGCACAGAATCGGTTGCAAGAGGTTTCCGGCCACTGGCCATGTTTGAGCAACTCTTTGAAGGGTAAAGACTGGAGGTTAGTCCGAGAGAGACACTAGGAAATACAAGCCTTGGAAACAATGTAAAACCCTCCTGTGTCCTACAGCAAAAGGCTGGCCTGAGAACAGGGTAATGGTCAGGAACGCAACCATATTGTGTTGATTAATTACAATTAGATTTGAACTGTCATATCTGTTATTCAGGACAGCGATTTTCACAGAAGGGTGGTTCTCAAGAAAACATTTTATTTTCAAATAATAAAGTATCCAGATTCTGTTGAAGGTGGCTGGATGGATAGGTGGCTGAGATTTAGCCTTTAATACTTTTCACCTTTTCTAATAAGAGAGACATGTTGCTGACGTGGTAATCAGGTTAAACACTATGGGCGGTATTCTCCGATGGCGGGTCAGAGTGTCCGCGCAGTCGTCAACACTGAGGAGTTTAGCAATGGCGCTAACGGGCCTCCGGCAGCATCGATTCAGGCTCCAATAAGGGGTCAGCAGCGGGGCCGTGAGAGACGCAGTGGGCGCGGGGCCGTGAGAAACGCGGTGGGCGCGGGGCCGTGTGAAACGCGGTGGGCGTGGGGCCGTGAGAGACGCGGTGGGCGCGGGGCCGTGAGAGACGCGGTGGGCCGTGAGAAACGCGGTGGGCCGTGAGAAACGCGGTGGGCCGTGAGAAACGCGGTGAGCCCGGGGCCGTGAGAAACGCGGTGGGCGCGGGGCCGTGAGAGACGCGGTGGGCCGTGAGAAACGCGGTGGGCCGTGAGAAACGCGGTGGGCCGTGAGAAACGCGGTGAGCCCGGGGCCGTGAGAAACGCGGTGGGCGCGGGGCCGTGAGAGACGCGGTGGGCGCGGGGCCGTGAGAAGCGCGGTGGGCGCGGGGCTGTGAGAAACGCGGAGGGCGCAGGGCCGTGAGAGACGCGGTGGGCGCGGGGCCGTGAGAAGCGCGGTGGGCGCGGGGCTGTGAGAAACGCGGAGGGCGCGGGACCGTGAGAGACGCGGAGGGCGCGGGACCGTGAGAGACACGCTGGGCCGTGAGAGAGGCGCTGGGCCGTGAGAGACGCGGTGGGCGCGGGGCCGTGAGAAACACGCTGGGCCGTGAGAGAGGCGCTGGGCCGTGAGAAACGCGGTGGGCGCGGGGCCGTGAGAGACGCGGTGGGCGCGGGGCCGTGAGAGACGCGGTGGGCGCGGGGCCGTGAGAAACGCGGTGGGCGCGGGGCCGTGAGAAACGCGGTGGGCGTGGGGCCGTGAGAAACGCGGTGGGCGCGGGGCCGTGAGAGACGCGGTGGGCGCGGGGCCGTGAGAAACGCGGTGGGCGCGGGGCCGTGAGAGACGCGGTGGGCGCGGGGCCGTGAGAAACGCGGTGGGCGCGGGGCCGTGAGAGACGCGGTGGGCGTGGGGCCGTGAGAGACGCGGTGGGCGCAGGGCCGTGAGAGACGCGGTGGGCGCGGGGCCGTGGCAAACACGGTGGGCGCGGGGCCGTGAGAAACACGGTGGGCGCGGGGCCGTGAGAAACGCGGTGGGCGCGGGGCCGTGAGAAACACGGTGGGCGCGGGGCCGTGAGAAACGCGGTGGGGGCGGGGCCGTGAGAAACGCGGTGGGGGCGGGGCCGTGAGAGACGCGGTGGGTGCGGGGCCGTGAGAGACGCGGTGGGCGCGGGGCCGTGAGAGACGCGGTGGGCGCGGGGCCGTGAGAGACGTGGTGGGCGCGGGGCCGTGAGAAACGCGGTGGGCACGAAGCCGTGAGAAACGCGGTGGGCGCGGGGCCGTGAGAGACGCGGTGGGCGTGGGGCCGTGAGAGACGCGGTGGGCGCGGGGCCGTGAGAGACGTGGTGGGCGCGGGGCCGTGAGAGACGCGGTGGGGGCGGGGCCGTGAGAGACGCGGTGGGCGCGGGGCCGTGAGAGACGCGGTGGGCGCGGGGCCGTGAGATACGCGGTGGGCGCGGGGCCGTGAGAGGCGCGGGGCCGTGAGAGGCGCGGGGCCGTGAGAGACGCGGTGGGCACGAAGCCGTGAGAAACGCGGTGGGCGCGGGGCCGTGAGAGACGCGGTGGGCACGAGGCCGTGAGAAACGCGGTGGGCGCGGGGCCGTGAGAGACGCGGTGGGCGTGGGGCCGTGAGAAACGCGGTGGGCGCGGGGCCGTGAGAGACGCGGTGGGCGCGGTGGGCGCGGGGCCGTGAGAGACGCGGTGGGCGCGGGGCCGTGAGAGGCGCGGTGGGCGCGGGCCGTGAGAGACGCGGTGGGCTCGGGGCCGTGAGAGACGCGGTGGGCGCGGGGCCGTGAGAGACGCGGTGGGCGCGGGGCCGTGAGAGACGCGGTGGGCGTGGGGCCGTGAGAGACGCGGTGGGCGCGGGGCCGTGAGAGACGCGGTGGGCGTGGGGCCGTCAGAGACGCGGTGGGCGCGGGGCCGTGAGAAACGCGGTGGGCGCGGGGCCGTCAGAGACGCGGTGGGCGCGGGGCCGTGAGAGACGCGGTGGGCGCGGGGCCGTGAGAAACGCGGTGGGCGCGGGGCCGTGAGAGACGCGGTGGGCGCGGGGCCGTGAGAGGCGCGGGGCCGTGAGAAACGCGGTGGGCGCGGGGAAGTGAGAAACGCGGTGGACGAGGCACCATCATCGTGCGACGCCCGGATGACGCGTCACAGAATTCATACAGTGCAGAAGGAGGCCATTCGGCCCATTGAGTCTCCTAGCGGCTCTTGGAAAGATCACCCGACCCAAGGTCAACACCTCCACCCTATCCCCATAACCCAGTAACCCCACCCGACACTAAGGGCAATTTGGACACTAAGGGCAATTTAGCCTGGCCAAACCCACGTTAACATGGAGGAAACCCACGCACACACGGGGAGAACGTGCCGACTCCACAGTCACCTGAGTCCGGAATTGAACCCGAGACCCTGACGCTGTGAGGCAGCAGTGCTAACTGAATGGATAATGAGAGAATCTGGTTTTGGTAGCATTAGTTGAGGGGTAATGTTAACCTGGGCACTGTGGAGAACTCTCTGCTTTGAAAGAAACTGAAGCTGAGATCGAGGATTAGCTGTGATCATTTGGAATGCTGGAGTTGGCTCAAAGGGCCGTATGACTTACTAATGGTCATATTTCTGTTCTTCAAATTGTGCTGTGGGATCTTTTACGACTTGAAAGCGCAGAAGGACTGAGACTAAACCCTGAAAATGTAAATGAGATATTGTAAACATCTGGATTCAAGTGTGAATTCCTCGGACTTTACAGAACTGAATGAGGCTGTTCCTCCCATTGAGCTTGTGCTGGGGGCCTTCAAACATCTGGCCACTCAATTCGTTCCCTGCTTTTTCCAATACCGCTTGATATTCTTTTTCATATACACTCTTGGATTGTAATCACTAATACTTGGGGGTAGCGTGTAGATTGAATCCATTGGCCAATGAGGAGGTGAGATCATACAATACCTGGCCAATCAATGGGCACGATTCTCCAGCCTCGTTCACTCAAGTGTAACAAGGCCGGTGAATAGTGGGAGAGGCCAAAAATGAGAACCGTGCCAGGCGTCAAACAGTTTTTGATGCGACCAGCCCTCTCCCGTAGGTGAAATCAGGATCTCGCCCTCGGCGATGCTGCTCAGTGATTGGGCCACGCGCTGCAGCACCTCAGGAATGCTCATCTGAGATCGGGACATGTCTGCAGAATCTCATCAAGGTCAGCCTGGTGCTGGGTCACATCCCCCAGTGTGTCGGACATTCTGCCGAGACCCTCAGCCATGGCCGTCACCGACTGCGCGATATCTTGGACACCTTCACTCACGGTGCTGACTCATGCTGGACGACTGAGGTTATCGCTAATACAGAATTGGCAATTGTGGTTAATTGAGTGCTTCACACAACCCAAGTGGATTCCTGACGTCGTGCATCAGGATCTCCACTGAGGTCACCACCCTGGCAGTGTTGGCCTCAGTGCCACTCATTGCCGGCAACATCTCCTGTGCCGGTAAACTCTGGGACTCCTCCAATCGGCTATGGACCTGGTGGAGTGTCGCTGACATCTCCCTCTGAATGTCCCAGCCGCTCCCTATTGTCTCCATCAGCTCCGGGTAACCCTGTCCCAGAGGCTCAGCATCAGGCTGGGACCCTCCGACTGCTGTCTGGCCCGGGGGGGGGGGGGGGTTCCTGCCTCCACCTGATGTACATCAGCATCAATGGGCTGCTCACCAGGTTGTGCCCCAGAAGCCTGACCACCGACATATCCCACCGAGAGGCGTGTATCTGCACTGGGGGAGGGTGGGGGTGACAGCTGTGCCGCGACTTTAACGATTGTATCCTCGGAGATCTCCTCCGAGGTGGTCTCCTCGGAGTCAGGAAAGGGTCCGCCCGGGATGGAAGTCAGGAGAGTGTCCGCCCGGGATGGGAGTCAGGAGAGGGTCCGCCCGGGATGGGAGTCAGGAGAGGGTCCGCCCGGGATGGGAGTCAGGAGAGGGTCCGCCCGGGATGGGAGCCAGGAGAGGGTCCGCCCGGGATAGGAGCCAGGAGAGGGTCCGCCGGGATGGGAGTCAGGAGAGGGTCCGCCCGGGATGGGAGTCAGGAGAGGGTCCGCCCGGGATGGGAGTCAGGAGAGGGTCCGCCCGGGATGGGAGTCAGGAGAGGGTCCGCCCGGGATGGGAGTCAGGAGAGGGTCCGCCCGGAATGGGTCAGGAGAGGGTCCGCCCTGGGATGGGAGTCAGGAGAGGGTCCGCCCGGGATGGGAGTCAGGAGAGGGGTCCGCCCGGGATGGGAGTCAGGAGAGGGGTCCGCCCGGGATGGGCCGGTGCTGTCGGCTGGAGGAGCTGCGGGAGAATGGACATGTGGTCAGTGGGAGGGATGGGTCGGTCAGTAAGGCAACATTAACTCAGGTTTGACAGGTCCTCCGGGTGGGGCCCGGTGGTTCCTCACCTCTGCGGCTCCACCAGCCTCCGCGTGGGTAACCGCTCTGTCCTCGGCCACACCGGTCACCTCCAGGGCCCACTCCTCGAAGGAGGTGAGGATTCTTATGTCTGGCACCCCTCCGCCAGTCTGTGTCCTCTCCCGACGATTATGGGAGAGCTTTCCCTGAGGAGACACAGAGAGGGCAGCGTTAACCACACGCATGGTTCACAGTGACGGGGGGGGGGGGGGGGGGGGGAGGGTGACTGCAGGGTTGGTGGGTTGAGGGGGGGAGGGAGGGAGGGAGGGAGGGAGGGCGGGCTGGGGGTCGCCTGGCGGGTTATGGGGTGTAGATGCTTTCATGAGGGGGTGGGGGTGTTGGCGTCTACTCACCCGTGCTGCCTGGTGTAGGTCATTGACCTTTACCCGTCACTGGAGTCCTCCTGGTCACACTCCCCGAGCTCACTACCCCCACCACCTCATCCCAGGCAGCGCTGCCTGCCCTGTGGCTCACCCTCTGGGACCCTCGGGGGAACAGGACATCCCTCCCGGCCTCCACCGTGTCCAGCAGCCTTCCCAGATCTGCATTGCCGAAGCTTGGAGGCCGGTCTCCTCGAGCTGGCTGGGGATTGGCTCAGCAAGTGCAGCTTAAGGGCTGCTCGACCGTGTTAGCGGGGAGCTGGCGAGCGCGGTCCCGGCGAATCAGCTGGCGAGCCGGCATTCGGGGCGAGAAGCTTGTGAGGCCTCGTTAACTGGACTAACGTTGAATAGTGTTGCTGGCTTCACTGGGCTGAGCTTCGGGAAGCTCACTGCAATTCCCGCTCGCTCCCACACTTCGAAATTTTCCGGAGAATCGCGGAATATTTCTGTTTCTCTGTGAGCACAGCTCCAACCACACATTCCCATATTTGTGTGAAGTATATTTTGAGGTTCCCCTGTGGGTGTTTCTGTCTCCATTGACTGCAGCTGAGAAATAGCCTTGAGCAACTTGGGTGGGTGTGTTTGTGAAATGATCTGAGGGTGAGGTGTCCCATGACAGTTTCTGTGGTCTTTTCTCAGCACAATGAGACGAAGGGAGGGGCAGAGTCTGAATGCCAATCAGGCTGAGGTATTACAGCAACAACAACTTACATTTATAGCGCACTGTTAATGCAGTAAAACATCCCAAGCTGCGCCACAGAAGGATTATCAAACACAATGTGACACCGAAGCACATAATCGGATATAAGGGGCGGGATTCTCCCACTCCCCGCTGAATTCTCCAGCGCCGGAGATTGGGCGGGGTGGGAATCACTCCGGTCAGCGGCTGCTGGCACCGGCCCCTCCCCAGCGATTCTCCGGCCTGCAATGGGCCGAGTGGCCACCCATTTTTGCCAGTCCCGCCGGCGTAAATTAGAGTAGGTCCTTACCGGCGAGACCTGGCGGCGTGGGCGGCCTCCGGGATTCTCGGGGGGGGGGGTCGATCTGGCCTGGAAGGTGCCCCCCACGGTGGCCTGGCCCACGATCGGGGCCCACCGATCCGCGGGCGGGCCTGTGCCGTGGGGGCACTCTATTCCTCTGCATCGGACGCTGTGGTCCTCCGCCATTGCCAGTGCAGAGATGAAGCCCTCTGTGCATGCGCGGGGATGACGGCAGCACACGCTGGCGCTCCCGTGCGTTCACCAACTCACGCTGGCTGGCGGAGGTCCTTCAGCACCGGTTGGCGTGGTGCCAAGCCCCTTCCCCGCTGACCGGTGCGACACAAACCACTCCGGGGGTGGCCTAGCCCCTGAAGATGCGGAGGATTCCGCACCTTTGGGGCGGCCCGACGCCGGAGTGGTTCACGCCACTCCTCAGTGCCGGGACCCCCCCCCCCCCCCACCCTGCTGGGTAGGGGGAAATCCCGCCCCAGGTGACCAGACCCCAGGTCAGTAAGGTTGGTTTAAGGAGCATCTTAAAGGAGCAGAATGAGACTGCAAGGTTTAGTGAGACATCCCCAGAGTTTAAGGCTCAGGCAGCTGAAGGCACGGTTACTGATGGTGGAGTCGATAGATTGGGGGAGTCCTCCCGAATGTGAAAATCCGGTGGATTGTACAACGGCATCAGCTAATTTAAAATTACAGTCCTGATCATCCTATCAAAAGGAAAAGGATCTTGTCCTTAAAAAGGAGAAAGTGGTTGCAGCCTTCCGACAAGGCGCTCACCTCGCCCTCAACCAGTGGTTGGGGAGTGGCACATTTGGTCAATAAAACTGTCCCCTTCAATATGGGGAACTGTGTGAATCATGAGGGGGGTGATTGTTAAGCGTCTTCGCTGTGGAGAATCTGTTTTGATAATAAGTGTCTGTGGCTCGACACACCATTCCCTGGAGTTATTACTAAAGTCTTCATGGACTTTGCAGAGTTGGCCTCAGCTAATTGTTTTGCGGACAGGAACTTTAATTGTCACTGAAACCCCTCGATAAATAAGCTCCCAGTCACCAGAACCCACCCCACCCTTCAGGCAAGGGCGTTGGTGATTGTCCGTGAGGAGGCGGGGTACTCAGATGTGTGGAGGTGAAGAATTCATATTCATTTCGGCTCCTCATAAATGTCTGACTGGAATTGACTATTGACGACAGCAATCTTATATCTGGTTTCCTCCTGCTCTGCAGGTAGTGTTGTGATCTCTGATCATGCTCCTCATTTCCTTCAGTTTTTGCTGGGGCTGGTTTAGCACAGTGGGCTAAACAGCTGGCTTGTAATGCCGAACAAGGCCAGCAGTGCAGGTTCGATTCCCGTACCAGCCTCCCCGAACAGGCGCCGGAATGTGGCGACTAGGGGCTTTTCACAGTAACTTCATTGAAGCCTACTTGTGACAATAAGCGATTATTATTATGTTATTAAGTTAGATTGGGTGGAGCAGAGAAGGGATACAGGAAGAACCCAACTGGCAGTTATTCAGGGAGATTGTCACAGCTGGGGTGCTACGTTCCTTGCTGACCCAGCGGGCTGAATGGTGTTTAAAGCAAAAATTGTGTGAATTTAGGAACAAGCCGAGACAAACTTGACTTTGGTGACTAGGAAGAGGGACGATTCTAGGACTATCCCCTCTGTACGTGATTCCAAGGCTAATATGTGAATTGAAACTAACATGACGTTAAGAAGATATTTCGGGATTTTACTGCTGAGTTATGTAAGACGGGCCAGTCGGGAGATACTGACCTGTGTGGAGTGCTTCCTTTCTTCTCTCGAGCTGCCGACAGCATCGGACGATCCCCAGCTGGCCTGAAATGTTCATATCTCCAAAGGGAGGTGGCTCTTTGTTTTCAATTCATTTCCATGAAGTGCCTGTCGCTCGTTAGACCAACATTTATTACCCATCCCTAGTTGCCCTTTGGAAGGTGGTGGTGAGCTGTCTTCTTGAACCGCTGCAGTCCCTGAGGTGTAGGTACACCCACAATGCTGTTAGGAGGGAGTTCCAGGATATTGCCCCAGTGACAAGGAAGGAACAGCCGATATATTCCCCAGTCAGGATAGTGAGTGACTTGGAGGGGAACCTCTAGGTGGTGGGGTTCCTGGTATCTGCTGCTTTTGTCCTTCTAGATTCCCTTGTTTGAAATGAAAAATCGCTTATTGTCATGAGTAGGCTTCGAGTGAAGTTACTGTGAAAAGCCCCTAGTCGCCACATTCCGGCGCCTGTTCAGGGAGGTTGTTACGGGAATCGAACCGTGCTGCTGGCTGCTGCTTGTTTAAGAAGGGTAGCAGGGATAATCCAGGTAATGATAGACCGGTGAGCCTGACGTCAGTGGTAGGGAAGCTGCTGGAGATGATACTGAGGGATAGGATCTATTCCCATTTGGAAGACAATAGACTTATCAGTGATACGCAACATGGTTTTGTGCAGGGAAGGTCATGTCTTACCAACTTAATAGAATTCTTTGAGGAAGTGACAAAGTTGATTGATGAGGGAAGGGCTGTAGATGTCATATACATGGACTTCAGTAAGGCGTTTGATAAGATTCCCCATGGTAGGCTAATGGAGAAAGTGAAGTCTCATGGGGTCCAGAGTGTACTAGCTAGATGTATAAAGAACTGGCTGGGCAACAGGAGACAGAGAGTAGTGGTGGAAGGGAGTTTCTCAAAATGGAGAACTGTGACCAGTGGTGTTCCACAGGGATCCATGCTCGGATCACTGTTGTTTATGATATACATAAATGATTTGGAGGAAGGTATAGGTGGTCTGATTAGCAGGTTTGCAGATGACACTAAGATTGGTGGAGTAGCAGATAGTGAAGGGGACTGTCAGAGAATGGAGCAGAATATAGATAGATTGGAGAGTTGGGTGATGGAGTTCAATCTGGGCAAATGCGAGGTGATGCATTTTGGAAGATCCAATTCAAGAGCGAACTATACGGTAAATGAAAAAGCCCTGGGGAAAATTGATGGACAGAGAGATCTGGGTGTTCAGGTCCATTGTACCCTGAAGGTGGCTGCGCAGGTCGATAGAGTGGTCAAGAAGGCATACGGCATGCTTTCCTTCATCGGACAGGGTATTGAGTACAAGAGTTGGCAGGTCATGTTACAGTTGTATAGGACTTTGGTTAGGCCACATTTGGAATACTGCGTACAGTTCTGGTCGCCACATTACCAGAAGGATGTGGATGCCTTGGAGAGGGTGCAGAGGAGGTTCACCGGAATGTTGCCTGGTATGGAGGGTGCTAGCTATGAAGAGAGGTTGGGTAGAACATAGGACCGTACAGCACAGAACAGGCCCTTCGGCCCTCGATGTTGTGCCGAGCATTGTCCGAAACCAAGATCATGCTATCCCACTCCTTGTCATTCTGGTGTGCTCCATGTGCCTATCCAATAACCGCTTGAAAGTTCCTAAAGTGTCCGACTCCACTATCACAGCAGGCAGTCCATTCCACACCCTAACCACTCTCTGAGTAAAGAACCTATCTTGGATATCCCATCTATATCTCCCACCCTGAATCTTATAGTTATGCCCCCTTGTAACAGCTACATCCCCCCGAGGAAATAGTCTCTGAACGTCCACTCTATCTATCCCCCTCATCATCTCATAAACCTCTATTAAGTCGCCTCTCATTCTCCTCCGCTCCAAAGAGAAAAGCCCTATCTCCCTCAACCTTTCCTCATAAGACCTATCGTGAAAACCAGGCAGCATCCTGGTAAATCTCCTTTGCACCCTTTCCAATGCTTCTACATCCTTCCTCTCCTATCTCTTCTGACTCCATGCACAAGTTCCCACTACTGTCTTTGACCGGCCCTACCCTTACCCTAGGTCATTCTTTTATTTCTCACATAAGAGTAAAAAGCCTTGGGGTTTTCCTTGATCCGACCCGCCAAGGACTTCTCATGCCCCCTCCTAGCTCTCCTAAACCCTTTTTTTCGCTCATTCCTTGCTACCTTGTAAACCTTGCCCTCCTGTATGGCTCTATCCCTCTCCATTGCAATAGTGAAAGCACCGAATTGTGGTCACTATCTCCAAAGTGCTCTCCCACAAACAAATCTAACACTTGGCGCGGTTCATTACCCAATACCAAATCCAATGTGTCCCCCCCCCCCCGCCCTCTTGTTGGCCTATCCACATATTGTGTCAGGAAACCCTCCTGCACACACTGTTCAAAAACTGCCCCATCTGAACTGTTCGACCTATAGAGGTTCCAATCAATATTTGGAAAGTTAAAGTCACCCATGACAACTACCCTGAGACCTCCACACCTATCCATAATCTGTTTTGCAATTTCTCCCTCCACATCTCTATTACTATTTGGGGGCCTATAGAAAACTTCTAACAATGTGACCGCTCCTTTCCTATTTCTAACTTTGGCCCATATTACCGCAGTAGGCAGATCCCCTTTGAACTGCCTTTCTGCAGCCGTTAAACTATCCTTGATTAACAATGCTACTCCTCCACCTCTTTTACCACCTTCCCTATTCTTACTGAAACATCTATACCCCAGAACTTCCAACAACCATTCCTGTCCCTGTTCTAACCATGTCTCCGTAATGGCCACAACATCGTAGTCCCAAGTACCAATCCACGCTCCACGTTCACCTACCTTATTCCGGATGCTCCTTGCATTGAAGTAGACACACTTCAACCCACCTTTCTGTCTGCCAGTACACTCCTGCGACCTTGATACCCTCCTCAGTACCTCACTACTCTCAACACTGGCTTCTGGACTACAGCTCGTTTTTCCAGCCCCCTGACATGAGTAGATTAGGATTATTTTCATTAGAAAGACAGAGGTTGAGGGGAGACCTCATTGAGGTCGTGGGTTTGGAAGGTGCTGTGAAAGGAACCTTGGTTAGTTCCTACAGTGCATCTTGTAGATGGTACACACGGCTGCCACTGTCCGTCGATGGTGGGGGGTTTGAATGTTTGTGGAAAGGGGGAGCAATCAAGCGGGGCTGTTTTGTCCTGGATGGTGTTGAGCTTCTTGAGTGTTGTTGGAGCTGCACTCATCCAGGCAAGTGGAGAGTATTCCATTACACTCCTGACTTGTGCCTTGTAGATGGTGGACAGGCTTTGGGGAGTCAGGAGGTGAGTTACTCACCATGGAATTCCCAGCCTCTGACCTGCCCTGGTAACAGTATTAATGTGGCTGGGTCCAGTTCAGTTTCTGATCAATTGCAACTCCCAGGATGTTGATTGTGGGGGGATTCAGTGATGGTAATGCCATTGAATGTCATGGGGCAGTGGTTGGATCCTCTCTTGGATCCAGGGGCTGGTTTAGCTCACTCGGCTAAATCGCTGGCTTTTAAAGCAGACCAAGGCAGGCCAGCAGCGCGGTTCGATTCCCGTACCAGCCTCCCTGGACAGGCGCCGGAATGTGGCGACTAGGGGATTTTCACAGTAACTTCATTGAAGCCTACTCGTGACAATAAGCGATTTTCATTTCATTTCATTTCTTGCAGGAGCTGGTCATTGCCTGGCACTTGTGTGGTGCGAATGTAACTTGCCACTTGTCAGCCCGAGCCTGGATATTGTCCAGGTCTTGCTGCATTTGGACAGGGACTGCTTCATTATCTGAGGGGTCGCGAATGGTGCTGAACATTGCGCAGCCATCCGTAAACACCCCCACTTCTAACCTTATGCTGGAAGGAAGGTCATTGATGAAGCAGCAGAAGATGGCTGGGCCGAGGACACTACCCTGAGGAACTCCTGCAGTGATGTCCTGGAGTTGAGATGATTGACCTCCAACCACCACAACCATCTTCCTTTGTGCCGGGAATGACTCCAACCAGCGGAGAGTTTTCCCCCTGATTCCCATTTACTCCAGTTTAGTTAGGGCTCCTTGATGCCACACTCAGTCAAATGTGGTCAAGGGCAGTCACTCTCACCTCACCTCTGGCATTCAGCTTTTTTGTCCATGTTTGAACCGAGGCTGTAATGAGGTCAGGAGCTGAGTGACCCTGGCGGAACCCAAACTGAGTGTCCGTGAGCAGGTTATTGCTGAGTAAGTGCCGCTTGATAACACTGTTAATTACTCCTTCCATCACTTTACTGATGATGAAGAGTAGACTGATAGGGTGGTAATTGGCTGGATTGGATTTGTCCTGTTTCTTGTGTACAGGTCACACCTAGAACAAAGAAAAGTACAGCACAGGAACAGGCCCTTCGGCCCTCCAAGCCTGTGTTGACCATGCTGCCCATCGAAACTAAAATCTTCTACACTTCCGGGATCTGTATCCCTCTATTCCCATCTTATTCATGTATTTGTCAAGATGCCCCTTAAATGTCACTATCGTCCCTGCTTCCACCACCTCCTCCGGCAGCGAGTTCCAGGCACCCACTACCCTCTGGAAAGAAATTTGTACATCTCCTCTAAACATTGCCCCTCGCATCTTAAACCTATGCCCCCTAGTAATTGACCCCTCTAACCTGGGGAAAAACCTCTGACTATCCACTCTGTCTATGCCCCTCATAATTTTGTAGGGCTCTATCAGATCGCCCCTCAACCTCCGTCATTTCAGTGAGAAAAAACAAAGTTTATTCAATCTCGCCTCATAATTAATGCCCTCCATACCAGCAACATCCTGGTAAATCTCTTCTGCACCCTCTCTAAAGCCTCCACATCCTTCCGGTAGTGTGGCAACCAGAATTGAACACTATACTCCAAGTGTGGCCTAACTAAGGTTCTATACAGCTGCAACATGACTTGCCAATTTTTACAAACAGCAAAGGTCCTAGCACTGATCCCTGCGAAACACCACTAGTCACCGGCCTCCAATCAGAAAAGCAACCTTCTATTGCTGCTCTCTGCCTTCTATGACCTAGCCAGTTCTCTATCCATCTTGTCAGCTCACCCTGATCCCCTGTGACTTCATATTTTGTACCAGTCTACCATGAGGAACCTTGTCAAAGGCCTTACTGAAGTCCATATAGACAACATCCACTGCCCTACCTGCATCAATCATCTTTGTGACCTCTTCGAAAAACTCTACCAAGTTAGTGAGACACGACCTCCCCTTCACAAAACCGTGCTGCCTGGGCAACTTTCCATATTGCCGGGAAAATGTCAGTGTGTTGCTGGACTGGAACAGTTTGGCTAGGGGTGCGGCAAGTTCTAGAGCACAAGTCTTCAGTACTATTGCTGGGATATTGTCAGGGCCCAAAGCCTTTGCAGTGCCCAGTGCCTTCAGCCATTTCCTGACATCACATTGAGTGAATCGTATTGGCTGAAGACTGACATCTGTGATGCTGGGGACCTCTGGAGGAGACCGAGATGGATCATCCACTCGGCACTTCTGGCTGAAGATTGTTACGAATGCCTCAGCCTTGTCTTTTGCACAGACGTGCTGGAGTCCTGAATCATTGAGGATGGGGATATTTGTGGAGCCTCCTCCTCCAGTGAGTTTTTGAATTGTCCATCACCATTCATGGCTGGGGGTGACAGGACTGCAGAGCTTAGATCTGATGCGTTGGTTGTGAAATCGCTGAGCTCTGTCCATTACTTGCTGCTTATTCTCTTTGGCACACAAGCAGTCCTGTGTTGTAGCTTCACCAGGTCGACACCTCATTTTTCGGTCTGCCTGATATTGCTCCTGGCATAGTCTCCTGCACTCTTCAACTCTTCATTGAACCAGGGTTGATCATGTGGCTTGGTGGTATTCCTAATTCTGGGTGTTCCAGGTGGGAGAATTATAGATGTTTATGGATGTATAACCTCCTAACCTTTGCAGCTCGGAAAAATGCTCTCTAATTCTGGATTAGTGACAAATATCCTGTGATTCAAAATTGGCGAAAGTATCTATGGATTGATTCCTGTGGAATTCCTGACTCCCATACTCTATTCTCAGTCAGATGCATTCCGTAAAGTGTGGGACCCTATCTCAAATGTTTATGCTCCGCTCTGTCTGTCCTGCCCTGCCCTGCAAGAGTTTCCACGGGCCATGTTCCAAATCTTGATTTTGCTGTACATAAATGTTTGTCTGGCTTTATCCCCCTTACCCCTCTGCTCTCTGATTGATGTGTAATTAGACGTTCTTGGGGACCATAGTTCTGAGATTATCCTGACTTTCTCTGTTTTTATTCAGCAGAGATAATTGTTCTGTATTGTACAAATTTGTGTTTTGAAAGGTGGTTGCGTTATCTGTAAAAATGATAAAACTCATAAAAATATAAATTGAAAGAATGATTGGTGGAGTCATAGAGTAGGATTCACACAAAGGGAACAGAGAGCAAATTTACACAGTCTCGGGCCTAATTCATGTTTTGCACAGAGCTGTACTTCCTCACTTTATATCTATTTGATGTCCCGATGTAGAAAACCCATGATCTGTATCTATACCTGCTATCTCTCTCTCTGACTTTACTCTGGTTCCAAATTGTGCTGTTCAGGATGGATTCTGATTAACAATCTGTTTCATCACATGTATCTTGTACAAATGTAGTGAAATTCTAGAATGAGGGGCCATAGATAGATTGTTAGATGTAAGAAACTCTTAGAGCAGGTGAACCTTCTTCATGCAGAGGTGTGAGACTGTGGGGATCACTCCCCATGTTACTGGCTGAGGCAGTAACTGTGTCAACATTGACGATTTGACTGGGGGAGTTGGTTCTGGGTAACTGTGGTTAGAACTATTGGTTCGTGCAGAGGCTAAATGCCGACATAGACGTGAAGGGTTGAATGGTAGGTTTTGGTGATGTACCTTCACAGTGTTTCATATAAACAAAAGTCACGCTGGGTATCTGGATTTGACATAGAGCGATCAGGTTAAGTGTGTGTGGGTCATTGAGATGTCTCTGCTTGCTTATCCCCTTCGCATTATCTCAGCTATCGCTCAATCTTAACCGAGGGATGTGCTGGGAGATACCCTTAGTCAAACCATTGGACAGACTATGCAAATTGTTCAGTACAGATTGGATTAAATGCAATGTTACTAGGTTCTGCTCAGAGTTACAGTATAAATAATGTATCCAAGAAATTAATGAGGAATGAGGTGTTTATATAAGATTTAACTTGATTAAAATTGTGTGTTGATGTAAACTGATCTGATAATGATTTTCCCTTTGAAATGCTAGGAGTTTTGTTTGCTCGATCTCTGTAGGCTGGCCTATTACAGCAACATGGAGAGTCGGCAGCTGGGAATCCTTCAAATGTCGTTTAACAAGTAAATCCTTTTGAAAAGGAGCTCTGGAACCAGCTGACCCAGAGAGTGAGAAGTGTGCGAGTGTGTGAGATGTGTGTGAGACTGTGAGAAGCGTGCGAGAGTGTGAGAAGTGTGCGAAAGTGTGAGACGTGCGCGAGTGTGAGAAGTGTACGAGAGTGTGAGAAGCGTGCGAGAGTGTGAGAAGTGTGAACTTTGTCTTACTTCTAGACTGGTAAACAGACATAAGTTGGCCAATTGGCCCATCGAGCCTGATCTGCTATTCAGTGACTGATCTGATCTGATGATTCGCATCACATTCACCAGACCCCATCACTGAGGAACGGCTGATTAGCATTTTAGTTCCTGGTTACAACTTGTTGAAGCAATTCTTCCAAAAACATTCTCTCTCTCTCTCTCTCTTTCTCTTTCTCTCTCTCTCCTCACTCACTCGTTCATACACTTACTCACTAACACACTGTGCACCCATGCGCTCACAGGCACACACACTCACCTATTGGACACTCGTTCATACATACCCACATCTACATATGCAAATCTACTCTGACACACGCATGCTCACATTGCCCCCCCCCATACACACACACGCACACGTGCACACACACACACTCACTCATGCACATAAGTGCACACACATGAACATCAACATGCACACACATGCATATATTATCACACACAATCACACATACACACACTCACTTCCAAGGTGAAATCATCGTTGTGGCAGTAAAAATAACACTCAAGTAAATACTTGAACACTGTACGGTTTGTAACGGGGCGTCAACGAATCATCCGGCCGATCACGGCAGCCGCTAGTGCAAGTAAAAGAGGTTTCTGAGGAACAGAAGCTTGGATAACTGTAGTTCCTGGGGGCTTTGTACAAATGGAGGATCGGAGTTTTCAGTACACTTACTGTTGTCGTGGACAGAGCTGCGGAGATCATGCATGGGGTACTGAAACAGGCCACGAGAACGCGAACCTACGGGGCTGACGGCTCTGCAACCTCCTGCCTGGGAATCGAGAGCGAGGTCGGCATGTACGCTGTGAGATTAAGTTCCTGAAAGCCAATCCTACCAGCAGACCTGCACACTGAGACCTTCCTCAGCTCAGTCACTACAGTGGGCACACAACTAAATCCGGAGACAAGTTAATGATGAGTTAATGAAAAAAAAAATTGCTTATTGTCACAAGTAGGCTTCAAATGAAGTTACTGTGAAAAGCCCCTAGTCGCCACATTCCGGCGCCTGTTCGGGGAGGCTGGTACGGGAATTGAACCGTGCTGCTGGCCTGCCTTTGTCTGCTTTCAAAGCAAGCGAATTAGCCTTGTGTTAAACCAGTCCCTATGAGGAGTTAGTGATAAGTTAATGAGTTAATGATGAGTTAGTGATGAGTTAATGACTGTCTTGCAAGAACATTTCTCTTCCCGTCCACTGTTAATTGCTGAAAGATTCCACTTTCACAGGAGGAAGGGGAAAGCATTTCACAACTTGTTGCATCACTGTGAAAGCTGCAAAGTACTGTGAATTTGGCCAGACTTTGGATGATACATTTTGCGCCTGATTAGTTTGTGCTCTCAGGAATGAGGCCACCGAAAGGAAATTGTTGACCGAAGAGGCATTAACCATAAAATCTGACATAGAAATTGCAACGTCTATGGGACTTGCTGCGAGAGAAGGTTCCCTGATTGGAGTTTGAGCTAAAATCGATCAGATGGAGTCTGTGAGAAGCAGGTCCACCGAGAGCCTACCAGGACATCACTGCAACCAAGTGCAACATATAGTTGGAGAATGTTAGAGCAAGGAGAACAAATGCACACATTGTGGTAAAGTTAGTCACATTGTCAAGGCATGTTGGTCATGCCAATCTTCACCAGCACAAAAGAAATGTCTCAAGACAAATATTGCAAAGTCTACAGGGAGAGTTTACCAGTTCAGTGATCCAACTGAAGATTCACCGAGTACCAAAGTGTCACCAAAGTGTCAAGTCAGCTTAAGGAATTTAAGTTCGGCGTTCCCGCAGCAGTCCTCCCCGAACAAGCACCAGAATGTGGCGACTAGCGGTTTTTCACAGTAACTTCATTGAAGCCTACATGTGACAATAAGTGATTATTAACTTAAATTAAATTAAATTAACTTAAATTAAATTAAATTAAATTAAATTAAATTAATTAAATTATTAAATTAGCAGTACTGGGAGATCAGCAATGATTTAGTGGTCTCCAAAGTTAAATGTGAACACTATTAAGAACAAAGAACAAAGAAAATTACAGCACAGGAACAGGCCCTTCGGCCCTCCCAGCCTGCGCCGATCCAGATCCTTTATCTAAACCTGTTGCCTATTTTCCAAGGATCTACTTCCCTCTGTTTCCCACCCGTTCATATATCTCTCCAGATGCATCTTAAATGATGCTATCGTACCTGCCTCTACCACCTGGCAAAGCATTCCAGGCACCCACCACCCTCTGCGTAAAAAGTTTTCCACGCACATCTCCCTTAAACTTTTCCCCTCTCACCTTGAAATCGTGACCCCTTGTAATTGTCAACCCCACTCTTGGAAAAAGCTTGTTGCTATCCACCCTGTCCATACCTCTCATAATTTTGTAGACCTCAATCAGGTCCCACGTCAGCCTCCGTCTTTCCAATGAAAACAATCCTAATCTACTCAACCTTTCTTCATAGCTAGCACCCTCCATACCAGGCAACATCCTGGTGAACCTCCTCTGCACCCTCTCTAAAGCATCCACATCCTTCTGGTAATGTGGCGACCAGAACTGCACGCAGTATTCCAAATGTGGCCTAACCAAAGTCCGATACAACTGTAACATGACCTGCCGACTCTTGTACTCAATACCCCGTCCGATGAAGGCAAGCATGCTGTATGCCTTCTTGACCACTCTATTGACCTGCGTTGCCACCTTCAGGGTACAATGGACCTGAACTCCCAGATCTCTCTGTACATCAATTTTCCCCAGGACTCTTCCATTGACCGTATAGTCTGCTCTTGAGTTAGATCTTCCAAAATGCATCACCTCGCATTTGCCAGGATTGAACTCCATCTGCCATTTCTCTGCCCAACTCTCCAATCTATCTATATTTTGCTGTATTCTCTGACAGTCCGCCTCGCTATTTGCAACTCCATTAAGATGGGAGCAGATATGGGTACAGCAGCATCGCTTATCCCTTAATCAATATACCATCAGAAATTGAAGTATCTGCCTTGGTAACCATCTGATCTGGTCTTGAGGAAGATTCATCAAGGTGACTGTGGAAGTTAACGAGCAGAAAGTGGAATTGCTGCTTCACATTGTTCAAGGAAATGTTCCAGCATTGTTTGGGAGATCTTGGTTAAGTAAGATTAAGCTAAACTGGGCTGTTGTGCAGAGTCAATGGGCCGAATTGCCACTTTCTGCATTGCAGGGATTCTATGTGTATATATCCAGAAAGGCTTGAACAAGCTGAACAGCTGGTGTTGAATTTGAGGACTACCTGAAGGGGTGAGACATCCGCCATCTCAAACCTGCCCCCGACCATCCAGCTAGCCACAGCTCAGCTGAACACTTTGTACCATCGCACAAACATGCAGCGAAGGTTTCGGGGGAGAAAGGCTCTCTACGTAAATGTGTTGATAGCTTTCTAATGACAGAGAGACACTGCACATTCAACAACACAAAGCTCACCGGCTACACTGATTTTCAAAATGAAACTACGCACACAGTTCAACCTATCGACTCCCCTTCAAATTCAGAGATAGTCAGGCAACAACATCAGACGCAAGTGGCTCGAAGGTTACAACTTTCCAAAAGCAGAGTCTTTCACCGTGGGGAACATATCCAAGCGGAAAAGGACTTCAGAAACTGTATGACCCAAAACGCTTGCGATTTCACATACGGTACAATCTAATGATGAGTGAAATTGGCACTGACATGCTGACCAATTATTGTCCGCACATAGTGAGAGCACAGGGTCTGTACCAGATATTTACATCACAGAGAGTGTGGACAATGTCATGCCTAGCTGGAGGGCTACTCTGCCGGCTTGAGCACAGTGGTTAGCACGGTTGTTTCACAGCTCCAGGGTCCCGGGTTCGATTCCCGGCTTGGGTCACTGTCTGTGTGGAGTCTGCACGTTCTCCCCGTGTCTGCCTGGGTTTCCTCCGGGTGCTCCGGTTTCCTCCCACAAGCCCCGAAAGACGTGCTGTTAGGTGAATTGGACATTCTGAATTCTCCCTCTGTGTACCCGAACAGGCGGCAGAATGTGGCGACTAGGGGCTTTTCACAGTATCTTCATTGCAGTGTTAATGTCAGCCTACTTGTGACAATAGTAAAGATTATTATTATAACTGCCAAAATTACAGAATCTGTTGCGACAGAATCATCCACACAACCAGAGACAGTTTCTGAGTTGGTTTCGCCAGATGTAACACCCAGTCGACAGGACACTCCTCGTACCGCTAAGAGCCAAGTTCCTAAAAGTTGTGTTCTGCCAAAACAAGACAGATGTCCACCTGAGAGAGTGTCTTACTAGGGTAAAGGTAAAGTCCCCACAGTCCCAGATGACCATAGGCTGGTTCCCCTTTGAGGGGAGGAGCTGACTGGTGGGGATTTAACCTGAGGATCACCACACCTCAGGCGAGGGGCAAGGTTGAGAATGCGGGGCCTTCATGATTAACCTCAGCCGGTACTCAACCTGTCTTATTAATGTACATATGTATCTAGAACATAACAATGCTTATTATGACATAATGTATTGGATCAGTGTTGAAGTGTTTGATTAAATAAAAATGCAGCAGACTCAGAAGGAGTAAGGAGGGGGAGTGTTATGTATCAGAGTAACAACATTGGCTGGTGTAATATCACGTGTTGCACAGTGACATCATCGGAGCATTTCACGGTATTTTGTGGAGTTCACACTTGTGCCCTGTGTGAACAGCATTGTGTAAATAAACCTCTTAAACTCTGTTAAACAAACTCGATGTGGGCCGTCTCTGATACTTTTGACTTCTGGCTACAACAAAGAATATAACAAAACCCAGGCATCTTTATTATTTCAATGTCAGCATGACCCCCTTCTGATGTTGTTTCAAGTTCCATTCCAGAGACCTGGGCATAAAATCCAGGCTGACACACCTTGTGCAAAACTGAGGGAGTGCTGCACTGTCAGAGGGTCTGTACTGAGGGACTGCTGCACTATCAGAGGGTCAGTACTGAGGGAGTGCCGCACTGTCAGAGGGTCTGTACTGAGGGACTGCTGCACTATCAGAGGGTCAGTACTGAGGGAGTGCTGCACTGTCAGAGGGTCAGTACTGAGGGAGTGCTGCACTGTCAGAGGGTCAGTACTGAGGGAGTGCCGCACTGTCAGAGGGTCAGTACTGAGGGAGTGCTGCACTGTCAGTACTGAGGGAGTGCCGCACTGTCAGAGGGTCAGTACTGAGGGAGTGCCGCACTGTCAGAGGGTCAGTACTGAGGGAGTGCTGCACTGTCAGAGGGTCAGTACTGAGGGAGTGCTGCACTGTCAGAGGGTCAGTACCGAGGGAGCGCTGTCTTTCAGATGTGATTCTCAACCGATGTCCCTTTTACCCTCTCAGATGACATTTGAAAGAGGAATAGGGGAGCGAGATTTCCCTGATCCTCTGTCCATCCTTCAACCGCTGTAACTTTAAGCCGGTTTGTTTGTTATCAGATTACTGTTTGTGGAGTCTTGCTATGTAGAAATTGAGCTTGGAGTTCCTGGAATTACAGCAATTCCCTTTGTATATACTCCATTGAGTGTAAAACACTCTGGGATGGCCCAAGCACCTGAAGGTTTTGATGGAAAATCCAAGTCACTTTATGAACATTTGTCAGAAGTGAATAAACACCTTATATCTTCAGGAAGGATTGTGTTTCTCTGACACTCTGACACGGTAGGTGTGATGCACAGAGTGCTGTTGGGGTTCAGGTTTCGGTGGGAAGATGTCGGCTGGAGGCTGATCGGAGGGTGTTACCACAACCGTGAAATGCAAAGTACAATAAGATCTCTTTGCCTGTTTTCCCCCTGAGGGAGATTTAGGGAAGAGTTTTTATTACTATTTGCTTTGCAGATTTGCACGGTTGCTTTAGGTTGGGATAGTGTGCAGTCTGCAGCTCACACTCCACACCTGCCAGCTCCGAGCAGAGGCAGGAAAACCCCAAACCAGGACTTCCTATCACCCCAGTGCTCACTCACCTCCCGGCTCCTGGTCCAGCAACATCGAAATGTAAAGGTTCTCACCTGTGTTTTCAAATCCCTCCTTGTCTTTGCTCCCTCCCTATCTCTATAAACTCCTGCAGCCCTGCCACCCTCTCAGCCTCCCGAATTTAACCTCTTGCTAGATAATAACTGCTCCACGCTGGCCGGCTGTGCCTTCAGCTGTCTGTGTCCCGAGCTCAGGAATTTCCTCCATATTCCTCCCCACCTCCATAAAACCACCTTGTTGGCTGTGTTTTTGGCCAGATACCTCACAGCACCGGATGTGTTTCAGTATCTAATCTTTATTTGATGTTCATGTCATGTCCCTTGAGACATTTCACCAAATGAAAGGCGCTATATAAATGCGGGCAGCTGTTGATGGGAAGCCTTTGCTGTATTTATTGTGCTGTGAGTTTGTTCAGGTAACTCGTGATGCTGTTTTCTTCTGACCAGAGCACCATGGACATGAGAAGCCAATCAATGTATTCTGAATCAGACCGTCAGGGGGGAATGATCACCAGGAACCAGTGTGTGTGTGTGCGTGTGTGGACAGAGGGAGCCAGTGTGTGTGGACAGAGGGGGCCAGTGTGTGTGGACAGAGGGAACCTGTGTGTGTGGACAGAGGGAGCCAGTGTGTGTGGACAGAGGGAACCTGTGTGTGTGGACAGAGGGAGCCAGTGTGTGTGGACAGAGGGAGCTAGTGTGTGTGGACAGGGGGAGCCAGTGTGTGTGGACAGAGGGAACCTGTGTGTGTGGACAGGGGGAGCCAGTGTGTGTGGACAGAGGGAGCTAGTGTGTGTGGACAGAGGGAACCTGTGTGTGTGGACAGGGGGAGCCAGTGTGTGTGGACAGAGGGAGCTAGTGTGTGTGGACAGGGGGAGCCAGTGAAGTTACTGTGAAAAGCCCCTAGTCGCCACATTCCGGCGCCTGCTCGGGGAGGATGGTACAGGAATTGAACCGTGCTGCTGGCCTGCTTGGTCTGCTTTCAAAGCCAGCGATTTAGCCCTGTGCTAAACCAGCCCCCTGTGACACTAAAGATTATTATTATTTAAGGTAATTGGCATAAAAAGCAATGGAGACATGAGGAGAAAGCTGTTCACACAGCGAGTGGTTAGGATCTGGAATGTACTGTCTGTGAGTGTGGTGGAGACAGATTCACACAGCGAGTGGTTAGGGTCTGGAATGTACTGTCTGTGAGTGTGGTGGAGACAGATTCACACAGCGAGTGGTTAGGATCTGGAATGTACTGTCTGAGAGTGTGGTGGAGACAGATTCACACAGCGAGTGGTTAGGATCTGGAATGTACTGTCTGTGAGTGTGGTGGAGACAGATTCACACAGCGAGTGGTTAGGATCTGGAATGTACTGTCCGTGGGTGTGGTGGAGACAGATTCACACAGCGAGTGGTTAGGATCTGGAATGTACTGTCTGTGAGTGTGGTGGAGACAGATTCACACAGCGAGTGGTTAGGATCTGGAATGTACTGTCCGTGAGTGTGGTGGAGACAGATTAACACAGCGAGTGGTTAGGATCTGGAATGTACTGTCTGTGAGTGTGGTGGAGACAGATTCACACAGCGAGTGGTTAGGGTCTGGAATGTACTGTCTGTGAGTGTGGTGGAGACAGATTCGCACAGCGAGTGGTTAGGATCTGGAATGTACTGTCTGTGAGTGTGGTGGAGACAGATTCACACAGCGAGTGGTTAGGATCTGGAATGTACTGTCCGTGAGTGTGGTGGAGACAGATTCACACAGCGAGTGGTTAGGATCTGGAATGTACTGTCTGTGAGTGTGGTGAAGACAGATTCACACAGCGAGTGGTTAGGATCTGGAATGTACTGTCTGTGAGTGTGGTGGAGACAGATTCACACAGCGAGTGGTTAGGATCTGGAATGTACTGTCTGTGAGTGTGGTGGAGACAGATTCACACAGCGAGTGGTTAGGATCTGGAATGTACTGTCTGTGAGTGTGGTGGAGACAGATTCACACAGCGAGTGGTTAGGATCTGGAATGTACTGTCTGTGAGTGTGGTGGAGACAGATTCACACAACGAGTGGTTAGGATCTGGGATGTACTGTCTGAGAGTGTGGTGGAGACAGATTCACACAGCGAGTGGTTAGGGTCTGGAATGTAGTGTCTGAGAGTGTGGTGGAGACAGATTCACACAGCGAGTGGTTAGGATCTGGAATGTACTGTCTGAGAGTGTGGTGGAGACCGGTTCAACAGAGAATTTAATAAGTATCTGAAGGGGAAACATTGCAGTCTATGGAGGAAAGCTGGGCAGTGTGACCAGGTGAGTTTCTCTTCCAGAGGGCCAGTACAGTCACGAGGAACCGATTGGCCCCCTCCTGCACTGTAACCATTGATGGTTTTTTACACTGTGGGCGAGATGGGCCTCCAAACTCTTTAAGCTGTGCTGCTCCCTCGTGCCAGGTGGCAACACAGCTTTCACCCAGAGCTCCAGGGTTCAGCATTCCTGATTCTTAAACACGAGAATGTGTTCCTTTAATTCCTCCTGTACCATTCACTGACCCTCCTGCTACCTCCTTGATCCCGGAATTGGAGGGAATAGTATGTCGGGAAACATTCTGAACTTCAAAATTTTCTCTGAAAAAGAAAATCGAGAGGCGAGCTGATATAAATGATGATAATTCTGGATGAGTTGAATCTAAATAGCTCTTGTTGGATAAAGGATGATGGGTACAAATTAAGGACAATGAAACAAATAAGAACATGCAAATGTTTTAACTAAAAGGTTGTTAAGTCTGAGGGACAGATTCCAGGCACAAGGAGCTCGATTCCCCGATCGTGGGACAGTGTCTGCGCCGTCGTGAACGATGTTGTGTTTCACCACAGCGCGAAGCGGGTGCAGGCATTAGCGATTCTGTCCCCCACAGGGGGCCAGCACAGCGTTGGACCGGTTCATGCCGCTCCAGCCTCACTTCCTGGCGTGCACTGGGGGGGCAGTGCCAACCCGCGCATGCCCAGTGGCTTTACGGAATGCGCTGACCCCGAGGCAACATGGCCTGGGGGTTCTGGGACCGGACGCACAACAAAGTAGGCCCGGGGGCAAGAGGCTGGCCCACTGATCGGCGGGCCTCGATCGCGGGCCAGACCCCATCGGAGGCCCCCTCCGGGGACCCCCACCCCCCCAGGCCGCCCCCCCCCCCCCCCCCCCCCCCGACCCTTCGCGGAGAGTTCCCGCCAGCAGCGACCAGGTATGGACGGCGTTGGCAGGACTCTGCTTTTTCCGCTAGGCCCATCTGGGCCAGAGAATCGGCAGCCCCGCCTCATACAGCGGCCCCGCCTCATACAGCAGCCCCACCTCATACAGCGGCCCCGCCTCATACAGCAGCCCCGCCTCATACAGCAGCCCCGCCTCATACACCCCGCCTCATACAGCAGCCCCGCCTCATACAGCAGCCCCGCCTCATACAGCGGCCCCGCCTCATACAGCAGCCCCACCTCATACAGCAGCCCCACCTCATACAGCAGCCCCGCCTCATACAGCGGCCCCGCCTCATACAGCGGCCCCGCCTCATACAGCAGCCCCGCCTCATACAGCGGCCCTGCCTCATACAGCAGCCCCGCCTCATACAGCAGCCCCGCCTCATACACCCCGCCTCATACAGCAGCCCCGCCTCATACAGCGGCCCTGCCTCATACAGCAGCCCCGCCTCATACAGCAGCCCCGCCTCATACAGCGGCCCCGCCTCATACACCCCGCCTCATACAGCGGCCCCACCTCATACAGCAGCCCCGCCTCATACAGCGGCCCTGCCTCATACAGCAGCCCCGCCTCATACAGCAGCCCCGCCTCATACACCCCGCCTCATACACCCCGCCTCATACAGCAGCCCCGCCTCATACACCCCGCCTCATACACCCCGCCTCATACAGCAGCCCCGCCTCATACAGCAGCCCCGCCTCATACACCCCGCCTCATACACCCCGCCTCATACAGCAGCCCCGCCTCATACAGCAGCCCCGCCTCATACAGCGGCCCCGCCTCATACACCCCGCCTCATACAGCAGCCCCGCCTCATACACCCCGCCTCATACACCCCGCCTCATACAGCAGCCCCGCCTCATACACCCCGCCTCATACACCCCGCCTCATACAGCAGCCCCGCCTCATACAGCGGCCCCGCCTCATACACCCCGCCTCATACAGCGGCCCTGCCTCATACAGCAGCCCCGCCTCATACAGCGGCCCCGCCTCATACAGCGGCCCCGCCTCATACAGCGGCCCCGCCTCATACAGCGGCCCCGCCTCATACAGCAGCCCCGCCTCATACAGCAGCCCCGCCTCATACAGCAGCCCCGCCTCATACAGCAGCCCCGCCTCATACAGCGGCCCTGCCTCATACAGCAGCCCCGCCTCATACACCCCGCCTCATACACCCCGCCTCATACAGCAGCCCCGCCTCATACAGCAGCCCCGCCTCATACAGCAGCCCCGCCTCATACAGCAGCCCCGCCTCATACAGCAGCCCCGCCTCATACACCCCGCCTCATACAGCAGCCCCGCCTCATACACCCCGCCTCATACAGCAGCCCCGCCTCATACAGCGGCCCTGCCTCATACAGCAGCCCCGCCTCATACACCCCGCCTCATACAGCAGCCCCGCCTCATACACCCCGCCTCATACAGCAGCCCCGCCTCATACAGCGGCCCTGCCTCATACAGCAGCCCCGCCTCATACACCCCGCCTCATACAGCGGCCCCGCCTCATACAGCGGCCCCGCCTCATACAGCGGCCCTGCCTCATACAGCAGCCCCGCCTCATACAGCAGCCCCGCCTCATACAGCAGCCCCGCCTCATACAGCAGCCCCGCCTCATACAGCAGCCCCGCCTCATACAGCAGCCCCGCCTCATACACCCCGCCTCATACAGCAGCCCCGCCTCATACAGCAGCCCCGCCTCATACAGCAGCCCCGCCTCATACAGCAGCCCCGCCTCATACACCCCGCCTCATACAGCGGCCCCGCCTCATACAGCAGCCCCGCCTCATACAGCAGCCCCGCCTCATACACCCCGCCTCATACAGCAGCCCCGCCTCATACAGCGGACCCGCCTCATACAGCGGCCCCGCCTCATACAGCAGCCCCGCCTCATACAGCAGCCCCGCCTCATACAGCAGCCCCACCTCATACAGCAGCCCCGCCTCATACAGCAGCCCCGCCTCATACAGCAGCCCCGCCTCATACAGCGGCCCCGCCTCATACAGCAGCCCCGCCTCATACACCCCGCCTCATACACCCCGCCTCATACAGCAGCCCCGCCTCATACAGCAGCCCCGCCTCATACAGCAGCCCCGCCTCATACACCCCGCCTCATACAGCGGCCCCACCTCATACAGCAGCCCCGCCTCATACAGCAGCCCCGCCTCATACAGCGGCCCCGCCTCATACACCCCGCCTCATACAGCAGCCCCGCCTCATACAGCAGCCCCGCCTCATACAGCAGCCCCGCCTCATACAGCGGCCCCGCCTCATACACCCCGCCTCATACAGCAGCCCCGCCTCATACACCCCGCCTCATACAGCAGCCCCGCCTCATACAGCAGCCCCGCCTCATACAGCGGCCCCGCCTCATACACCCCGCCTCATACACCCCGCCTCATACAGCAGCCCCGCCTCATACAGCGGCCCCGCCTCATACACCCCGCCTCATACAGCAGCCCCGCCTCATACAGCAGCCCCGCCTCATACAGCAGCCCCGCCTCATACAGCAGCCCCGCCTCATACAGCGGCCCCGCCTCATACAGCAGCCCCGCCTCATACAGCAGCCCCGCCTCATACAGCAGCCCCGCCTCATACAGCAGCCCCGCCTCATACAGCGGCCCCGCCTCATACAGCGGCCCCGCCTCATACAGCGGCCCCGCCTCATACAGCGGCCCTGCCTCATACAGCAGCCCCGCCTCATACACCCCGCCTCATACAGCGGCCCCGCCTCATACAGCAGCCCGGCCTCATACAGCAGCCCCGCCTCATACAGCAGCCTAATCCACCGGCGCAAATGGCACCGGTTCTCCGCACCTCGGAGAATTGCACGCCGGGGTGGCGTGGCGCGGTTGAGGTGGTTCTCCGGCCCAGGCTGGGCTGGGAGAATCGCGCCCAAGAAGTGCAACATGAAACCTTAATGAACCAGAGAGGGAACCAGAGAGAATCTTGTTAACAAATAGAATTCACAGTTATGAGCAATTGATCAAATAACTAGAGTAGATAGGACGGTGAGATGGGCCAAAGAGTATTCTGTGGATTGATGTGTTAGATGGGCTGAAGAGTACACTATGATAGGAGGGCTAGATGGGTTGAAAGCCTCCTGAATGAAGCTCTCCCTGTGTGACAATTATAGCAAAATCTGGAGTGGGACTGTCATCTCCATCTCCTCTGGAGTGTGCACTGGCGATGAGGACCCAAAACATGTCCATGAGGATGGAGCACGCAGTGCACCTGGCACATAGCTCAAAGGGAACCAGCGAATCACAACCCCCACCACAACTCCCACAAATTGGGGAATATACATTTTTCATCCATTACTTGGAATATTCAGCTGACTCGCCAAATTCCCATTTCCACTCTGTTCAGGGGGCACAGTGTACACAGGCACAGTGTACACACGCACAGTGTACACAGGCACAGTGTACACAGGCACAGTGTACACACGCACAGTGTACACAGGCACAGTGTACACACGCACAGTGTACACATGCAGTGTACACACGCACAGTGTACACACGCACAGTGTACACAGGCACAGTGCACACACGCACAGTGTACACACGCAGTGTACACAGGCACAGTGTACACAGGCACAGTGTACACAGGCACAGTGTACACACGCAGTGTACACACGCACAGTGTACACAGGCACAGTGTACACAGGCACAGTGTACACACGCACAGTGTACACACACAGTGTACACAGGCACAGTGTACACACACAGTGTACACAGGCACAGTGTACACACACAGTGTACACACGCACAGTGTACACAAGCACAGTGTACACACACAGTGTACACACGCACAGTGTACACAGGCACAGTGTACACACGCACAGTGTACACACGCACAGTGTACACACACAGTGTACACAGGCACAGTGTACACACACAGTGTACACAGGCACAGTGTACACAGGCACAGTGTACACACGCACAGTGTACACAGGCACTGTGTACACAGGCACAGTGTACACAGTGTACACACGCACAGTGTACACAGGCACAGTGTACACACGCACAGTGTACACAGGCACTGTGTACACAGGCACAGTGTACACAGTGTACACACGCACAGTGTACACAGGCACAGTGTACACACACAGTGAACACAGGCACAGTGTACACAGGCACAGTGTACACACGCACAGTGTACACAGGCACTGTGTACACAGGCACAGTGTACACACAGTGTACACACACAGTGTACACACGCACAGTTTACACAGGCACAGTGTACACAGGCACAGTTCTCTGTGATGATGGCCTGAATATTGTGCATGTCGGGTTTGTGCGCTGAGTGGGCTGAGAAACGAGGAGGAGACACAAGGGGTCTTGGGGTCCACCATAATAGATCCCCAAAGTTTCCACCCAGGTTGATAGGGTTGTTAAGAAGGCGTGTGGTGTGTTGGCTTTCATTACAGGGGGATTGAGTTTAAGAGCCGCGAGGTTTTGCTGCAGTTTTATAAAACTCTAGTTAGCCCACACTTGGAATATTGTGTCCAGTTCTGGTCGCCTCATTATAGGAAGGATGTGGATGCTTTGGAGAGGGTGCAGAGGAGATTTACCAGGATGCTGCCTGGACTGGAGGGCATGTCTTATGAAGAAAGGTTGAGGGAGCTAGGGCTTTTCTCACTGGAGCGAAGAAGGCAGAGAGGTGACTTGATAGAGGTGTACAAGGTGATGAGAGTCATGGATAGAGTGGATAGCCAGAGACTTTTCCCCAGGGTGGAAATGGCTGTCACGAGGGGCCAGAATTTTAAGGTGATTGGAGGAAGGTATGGGGAGATGTCAGAGGTAGGTTCCTTACACAGAGAGTGGTGGGTGTGTGGAATGCACTGCCAGCAGAGGTGGTGGAGTCAGAGTCATTCGGGACATTTAAGTGTTACGTTGATCTTAGATTAGGATAAATGGTCAGCACAACATTGTGGGCTGAAGGGCCTGTACTGTGCTGCACTGTTCTATGCTCTGTGTTCTGAGCATAATCAGCTCTGGAATACAGTTTTACATGACCGGCTAAATAACAGGCAGACAACACTGAACATCCACTGAGAAAGGCTGAGTGTTGCCGGGGGGCGCAGGAAGAGGACGTGCACTGAGCAATGGGAGGGTGCAGGATGTTGCTTCCAATGTGCTCCCTCGGGGCGTCAGCTGCTGCAGAACCATGTCATGCAGCTGCACACCTGTACAAAATAATTCCCAATGAAAAGAAACTGCAAAGAATTTGGGGGCACCTCACTCAAGCTCAAACCTCAGTCCCCAGACAGTCTGTTTACATTTATTTCACCCTGGATTTTCTTTTCTTCTCTCCCTTTGTTCTTTGTTCTTTGTAATACCAGCTCAGGTATGATAGCAGAATGAATCCATCCACGAGATATGGGTGTGACTGGCTGGACCGGCATTTATTGACCATCTTTAATTGCCCTTGAACTGATTGTCTCGCTCGGCCATTTCAGAGGGAACCACATTGTCGTGGGTCTGGAGTCACATGTAGACCAGACCGGGTAAGGACGGCAGATTCCCTTCGCTAAAGGACATTAGGGAACCAGATGGGTCTTTCTACAATAAACAATACTTGTAATGGTCACAGGACTAAGGGGCAAACGTGGGATGGTACTTTTATTTATTCTTTCATGGGCTATGACATCGCTATCCAGGCCAGTATTTGTTGGCCATCCCTAATTGCCCTTCCCAAAGATGGTGCTGTGCTGCCTTATCGAATCATAGAATTTACAGTGCAGAAGGAGGCCATTCTGCTACAATGCCAATGCTGTGGGGAGAGAGTGGGGCAGTGGGATTATTGTGAGGTTGAAAAGGGGTAATGGGGGAGGGGGAGGGGGGGGTGAGATTTGTTTTGATTGATACAACACGTGGACCATGAGCCAGGTTTCTGCTCCGATACCTGCCTGCTTCTCTGGGTAAACTGCTTTGGGCCAGTTATTCCAACCAATCCTGCTTTTTGACAATTAGTATTTTACAGTGTATCTCTGTGCTTTATATTTAATCTCCAGAAAAGCCCAATTATTGGAGCAAAGTTCACTATCCAGTTTGAGAGTCAGTTCCCGTGGTTTGTTCAATCTGTGACTCGTTAACCTTGCCATCTGTTTATCCTGAACCTGTTTACACTTCAAACGCCCTATTGGACAGTGAACCTATTGTCCAGATTAGAGCTGCTGTTTTGTTGTGTGGCTTCTTGCGAAGCAAGGGTGACAATATTGGCAGGAGCCACGGCTGCTTGTGGCACAATATTGGAGAAAGAGCATTTAATTTTGGACACCGCGATTTAGCTTCAAGGACAGGCAACTACTCAGCAAATCACTGATTAATGGCCCTAAATCTTCTTGGAGATAGCTGGGAGACGACAGGCATGGTTGGGAAGTCCAAGGGGTCAGAAGCATGTAATCCTTCCTGATGTGTGGATGGGGCGGCAAGAGGATGTCACTGGGCTAGATTCCACCTCCAAATATCAAATGGCCCCAGTCCTGGCCAGGGAACGGCACCAGCAGCAGTAACAGCTGCATTTAAAGAGCATTGTTAACACAGGAGTGTACATCAGGCAAAGTTTGACTCGAGTCAAATGAGAGGTTAGGACATGTGACAAGGTAGGTATTAAGCATCATTGAGAAGGAGAAGAGAGTTAGACAGGACGAGGGAATAAATTACAGAGTTAATCATCAAACCCATGCCTCTACCATCCAGATGGACAAGAGCAGCAGATACTTGGGAACCTCACCAGCTGGAGGTTTCCCTCCAAGTCACTCACCATCCTGACTGGGAAATATATCACCGTTCCTTCACTGTCACTGGGGCAACATCCTGGAACTCCCTCCCTAACAGCACTGGGAGTGTACCTATACCTCAGGGATTGCAACAGTTCAAGAAGACAGCTCACCACCACCTTCTCAAGGGCAATTAGGGATGGGTAATAAATGCTGGTCCAGACAACGAAGACAACATTTGGTAAGGGTAGATGGATAAAAAGAAAGGGTAGTCAAGAAAGCATACAGAACGTTTGCCTTCTGATTTAGCTCACTGGGCTAAATCGCTGGCTTTTAAAGCAGACCAAGCAGGCCAGCAGCACGGTTCGATTCCCGTACCAGCCTCCCCGGACAGGCACTGGATTGTGGCGACTAGGGGCTTTTCACAGTAACTTCATTGAAGTCTACTCGTGACAAGCGATTTTCATTTCATTTCATTTCATTGGACGGGGCATCGAGTATAAAAACTGGCAAGTCACGTTACAGTTGTGTAAAACCTTAGTCAGGCCGCACAATCTTGGCACACTACTGGAAGAATGTGGAGGCTTTGGAGAGGGTGCAGAGGAGGTTTGCCAGGATGTTGCCTGGTATGGAGGGTGTTAGCTATGTGGAGAGGCTGAATAGACTCGGACTGTTTTCATTAAAAAGACGGAAGTTGAAGGGTGACCTGATAGAGGTCTACAAGATTATGCGGGGCATGGATAGAGTGGATGGGCAGGCACTCTTTCCCAGGGTGGAGGGGTCAATAATTGGGGGGCATAGGTTTAAGGTCCATGGGCAAAGTTTAGAGGAGATGTGCGAAGCAGGTTATTTACACAGAGGGTGGTGAGTGCCTGGAACGCGTTGCCAGTGGAGGTTGTGGAAACAGATACATTAACGGCGTTCAAAAGGCATCTTGACAAACACATGGACAGGATGGGGATAGAGGGATACGGCACAAGGAAGGGCTGAGGGTTTTGGCAAAGGGTGGGATCATGACCGGTACAGGCTTGGAGGGCCGAAGGGCCTGTTCCTGTGCTGTATTGTTCTTTGTTCTCAGTACTGTACCCCAGTATTTTACAGCGACAGACCTGTCCCCACCCGTACTGTACCCCAGTGTTATACAGTGACAGACCCGTCCCCACCCGTACTGTACCCCAGTATTTTACAGTGACAGACCCGTCTCCACCAGTACTGTACCCCAGTGTTATACAGTGACAGACCCGTCCCCACCAGTACTGTACCCCAGTGTTATACAGTGACAGACCCATCCCCACCAGTACTGTACCCCAGTGTTATACAGTGACAGACCCGTCCCCACCAGTACTGTACCCCAGTGTTATACAGTGACAGACCCGTCCCCACCAGTACTATACCCCAGTGTTATACAGTGACAGATCCATCCTCACCAGTACTGTACCCCAGTGTTATACAGTGACAGACCTATACCCACCAGTACTGTACCCCAGTGTTATACAGTGACAGACCCGTCCCCACCAGTACTGTACCCCAGTGTTATACAGTGACAGATACGTCCCACCAGTACTGTACCCCAGTATTTTACAGCGACAGACCCGTCCCCACCAGTACTGTACCCCAGTGTTATACAGTGACAGACCCATCCCCACCAGTACTGTACCCCAGTGTTATACAGTGACAGACCCATCCCCACCAGTACTGTACCCCAGTGTTATACAGTGACAGACCCGTCCCCACCAGTACTGTACCCCAGTGTTATACAGTGACAGACCCGACCCCACCAGTACTATACCCCAGTGTTATACAGTGACAGACCCATCCCCACCAGTACTGTACCCCAGTGTTATACAGTGACAGACCCGACCCCACCAGTACTATACCCCAGTGTTATACAGTGACAGACCTGTCCCCACCCGTACTGTACCCCAGTGTTATACAGTGACAGACCCGTCCCCACCCGTACTGTACCCCAGTATTTTACAGTGACAGACCCGTCTCCACCAGTACTGTACCCCAGTGTTATACAGTGACAGACCCGTCCCCACCAGTACTGTACCCCAGTGTTATACAGTGACAGACCCATCCCCACCAGTACTGTACCCCAGTGTTATACAGTGACAGACCCGTCCCCACCAGTACTGTACCCCAGTGTTATACAGTGACAGACCCGTCCCCACCAGTACTATACCCCAGTGTTATACAGTGACAGATCCATCCTCACCAGTACTGTACCCCAGTGTTATACAGTGACAGACCTATACCCACCAGTACTGTACCCCAGTGTTATACAGTGACAGACCCGTCCCCACCAGTACTGTACCCCAGTGTTATACAGTGACAGATACGTCCCACCAGTACTGTACCCCAGTATTTTACAGCGACAGACCCGTCCCCACCAGTACTGTACCCCAGTGTTATACAGTGACAGACCCATCCCCACCAGTACTGTACCCCAGTGTTATACAGTGACAGACCCATCCCCACCAGTACTGTACCCCAGTGTTATACAGTGACAGACCCGTCCCCACCAGTACTGTACCCCAGTGTTATACAGTGACAGACCCGACCCCACCAGTACTATACCCCAGTGTTATACAGTGACAGACCCATCCCCACCAGTACTGTACCCCAGTGTTATATAGTGACAGACCCGTCCCCACCAGTACTGTACCCCAGTGTTATACTGTGACAGACCCGTCCCCATCAGTACTGTACCCCAGTGTTATACAGTGACAGACCCATCCCCAGCAGTACTGTACCCCAGTGTTATACAGTGACAGACCCTCCCCCACCAGTACTGTACCCCAGTGTTATACAGAGACAGACCCATCCCCACCAGTACTGTACCCCAGTGTTATACAGTGACAGACCCATCCCCACCAGTACTGTACCCCAGTGTTATACAGTGACAGACCCGTCCCCACCAGTACTGTACCCCAGTGTTATACAGTGACAGACCCGTCCCCACCAGTACCGCACCCCAGTGTTATACAGTGACAGACCCGTCCCCATCAGTACTGTACCCCAGTGTTATACAGTGACAGATCCATCCTCACCAGTACCGCACCCCAGTGTTATACAGTGACAGACCCGTCCCCACCAGTACTGTACCCCAGTGTTATACAGTGACAGACCCGTCCCCACCAGTACCGCACCCCAGTGTTATACAGTGACAGACCCGTCCCCACCAGTACTATACCCCAGTGTTATAGTGACAGACCCGTCCCACCAGTACTGTACCCCAGTTTTGCAAGTTTCTAACACTCTAGTCATGCCCCTCATTTGAAAGGGCAGGTTCTGTAATCATATTGTTGGTGTTTTTCCAGTTGAACTGAACACTTTGTGAAACATTCTCACACCCACACTCTTCCTTTGTGTCCTGTATTTTTCTCATTCAAAGGCTTTGGTTTAAACTGTTTTTGTAAATTTCTTCTTGAGATTTTTGTTTATTATCAGAGAATTTACAGTGCAGAAGGAGGCCTTTCGGCCCATCGAGTCTGCACCGGCCCTTGGAAAGAGCACCCTAACCAAGGTCAACACCTCCACCCTATCCCCATAACCCAGTAACCCCACCCAACACTAAGGGCAATTTTGGACACTAAGGGCAATTTATCACGGCCAATCCACCTAACCTGCACATCTTTGGACTGTGGGAGGAAACCGGAGCACCCGGAGGAAACCCACGCACACACGGGGAGGATGTGCAGACTCCGCACAGACAGTGACCCAAGCCGGAATCGAACCTGGGACCCTGGAGCTGTGAAGCAATTGTGCTAACCACTATGCTACCGTGCTGCCCTATGATGTGAATGTTTTTGTAAGACCAATATTTATTGTGCAGTATTTATTGTCCATTCCACATTGGCTGGAGTTGCAAATGGGCCCTCAACTTGACCCACTAGTCATGGATTGGATTGAATTGAGGGGCCACTTCAGAGAGGGTGGAGCCCCCCACTTTAGTTTGGGTGTGGAGTCACAGGCCTGGGCTGGATGTGGCCAGAAGGTCTCCTTTTTAACCACAATCCAGTGTCTTTTTAGAAATAAATGTGAATTCTGACATTGCAATGCACCAGGAAGGGGGTGGGTATGTGGACAGTTTGTTCAAGTAGAACTTTAGAGCTGGTCAGTGAATTGGGACAAGAGGGTGTGATTGCAACTCGGATAGATATATGGATGCAGAATGTAGCGGTGGACGTGCCTCAGTCCTTGACTTTGACCATCAAGGTACCTGTTATCTTTATGGTTGAGAACACGGACAGCAGAGTGGCTGAGCAAACTGATCATGACACCATGGGGCAGGTTATCATTCAAAGGAATATGGGACTGATAAGGGACTGTATAGTCAGGGTGGTTGATGCTCTTCCCTCTGCTCTCCAGCCAGGACTGGGAGTTATGATGGTTGTGTTGCCTGCCCAGTGCCAACTTGAAGAATATCTCCTCATGGCTGGAAATGAACTTGGAGTGGGAGGCGAAGGATCCATTTGTTGTGGTGCCCATAGGAACCAACATTATTGGCAGAACTAGGAATAATGTTCAGCTGAGATATTTGAGGAGTTAGAGTCCAATTTAAAATGCAGAACTTCAAAGGTAATTGGCGCGATTCTCCGCCCCCCACGCCGGGTGGGAGAATAGCGGGAGGGCCTCCCGACATTTTTCACGCCCTCCCGCTATTCTTACCCCCCCCCCCACGCCCGACCCACGCCACGAATTGCCGCTCGCCGTTTTTTACGGCAAGCGGCGATCCTCCGAGGCCGATGGGCCGAGCGGCCAGGCCTTCACGCCCGTTTCACCACGGCAGCAAACACACCTGCTCGCTGCCGCCGTGAAACGGGCGCCAGATGCCCGTTTGGGGCATCTGGGGGCCCGATTGGCATGGCAGTATCACGGCCGTGCGTCCGTAACGGACGCACTCTTTTCCCTCCGCCGCCCCGCAGATCAAGCCGCCACGTCTTGCGGGGCGGCTGAGGGAAAAGACGCCAACTGTGCATGCGCGGTTTGGCGTTGTCCAACCGGCGCATGCGCGGCTGACGTCATCGGCCACGTCAGCCGGCGTGACGCTTGACGTGCGGCCTTGACGACCGTTGTCGCGCTCCTAGCCCCGCCCGGGGGGAGAATCGGCCCCGGAAGTGGGCGTGAAGGCTGCCGTGGGTCACGCCCTGTCCCACGGCAGCCTTTACAATTCTCCGCATTTGTGGAGAATCTCGCCCAATACCTTCTGGATTGTTACCTGAGCAACTCTACATTTGACATGATGTCAAGCAGATTAGAAAATTAATAATAATAATAATAATAATAATCCTTATTGTCACAAGTAGGCATACATTAACACTGCAATGAAGTTACTGTGAAAAGCCCCTAGTCGCCTGTTCGGGTACACTGAGGAAGAATTCAGAATGTCCAATTCACCTGACAAGCACGCCTTTCGGGACTTGTGGGAGGAAACCGGAGCACCCGGAGGAAACCCACGCAGACACGGGGAGAACGTCCAGACTCCGCACAGACAGTGACCCAAGCGGGGAATCGAACCTGGGACCCTGGCGCTGTGAAGCAACAGTGCTAGCCACTCTGCTACCGTGCTGGCCTATTAAACACGTGACTCAAAGAGTGATGTGGGTAGAAGGGGTTTAGATTTTTGGGGCACTGGCACCATGACCCTAGAAAGAGGAGGTTTTTACTGAGCTGGGTCCACTTAAACTGGACTGAGACCAGCGAGCTGGAGAATTGTATAACATGGGCTTTGAATGGGGAAGATGTTCGGGTAAAGGGAGATCTAAAAATTCAAAGAGAAAAGTTGAGGCAATAGAGCGTGTTGGTGATGTGGACTATTTTGTAGAAGACACCTTGTTATCCGAGGATTCCCAAGTTATAAGTGACTTCATTGTCTTCTGTGGGTCGACTCAGGACTGAGAGTCCATTGTGGGATCGGCAGAGACATCTACACAACTGGCACTTCATATCATTGTTGTTGGAACTTCTGCAAGACATCCACCTCGGGCTCTGATCTGGGCATGTTGGATGTGAAATTGGTGAAGATGGCCCTCGTAGCTCTCTGATCTGGGCATGATGGGGCAGCAGGGTAGCATGGTGGTTAGCATAAATGCTTCACAGCTCCAGGGTCCCAGGTTCGATTCCCGGCTGGGTCACTGTCTGTGTGGAGTCTGCACGTCCTCCCCCTGTGTGCGTTGGTTTCCTCCGGGTGCTCCGGTTTCCTCCCACAGTCCAAAGATGTGCGGGCTAGGTGGATTGGCCATGCTAAATTGCCCGTAGTGTCCTAATAAAAGTAAGGTTAATGGTGTGGGGGGTTACGGGTATAGGGTGGATACGTGGGTTGAGTAGGGTGATCATGGCTCGGCACAACATTGAGGGCCGAAGGGCCTGTTCTGTGCTGTACTGTTCTATGTTCTATGTTTATGTTTATGTTGGATGTGAAATTGGTGAAGATGACCCTCGTAGCTCACAGAACCAAATTTCAGTGCTGGCCTCCACATCAGGAAGAATTTCTTCTCTCGGAGGGTAGTGAATGTGCAGAATTCTTTACCTCAGAGAGCTGTAGAAGTTTAGTCGTTAAGTATTTATTAACTATATAAGTATTAAAGTAAATAAGCACAAAGTATATAAATGCAGCAGTTTAAGAAGTCAGCTCACCAGTTCTGAAGGGAACTAGGGATGATAATAAATGCTGGTCCAGCTAACAACAACCACATTCTGTAATTTAATAAAAAGGTTGAGATGGACAGATCAGTAAGAGAAGCAGGTATTAAGGGGATAAGGCAGGAAAGAGGATTTTCAAATCAGATCAGTCATGAACCATTGAATGGGCCGAATGACCATCTTCTGCTCCTGTGCATTATGGTCTTATGGGCTGGTTGGCTGCAGTGATTCCCCGAGATAAGTGGTCTGCAACGCAGAAGTTTGCAAAGCTCTTTTGAGGATGTCTTTGTATCATTTATACTAACCAGCTGAATGTCGTTTCTCCTGGGTCTGTTCCCTCTCGAGGATCTGCGTGAAGATTCTGTAATGCTCCACATGGGAGACAGGGCCTGGCCATCTCAGTTGAATTATCTGGAGGGCGAGCTCCATATTGTTGAGCTCAGTATAATGAAGAACCTCTGAAGTTAAAACCGAAACTCTGGAAATACGCGGCAGCTCCGGCAGCATCTTCAGCTTCAATTGTGCTGTTGTCACCGAGTAATCCCATATTCCACATTGTTTCTATGGGTAATGCCAGTTAAACCAGGTATAACTGTGAGATAGTCATCCTGATCGCGAAAACTTTCAAATAGAAATAATCTAAAATGGGTTTTGAATATTTCCAGTGATGGGGTTGTGACTGTCCTGTGACAGCTTGTTCCATTGACCTTGCCAAGAAAGATTGTTGATTCACTGCCCTGGAATCTTTGTAGTTTGTGTGGATGGTTATCTCCTGTTTAGTCATTGCCAGAGGGTACCAGGTACTTACTTCTGTCAGTCCATATTCTATGGAACACAGTCAGTCTATTATTTCCCTCATTTCTGTAGTGATTCCCATTCCAAATCCTTGATCAAATATGTGACATTGGAGTATTTCTCAAACTGGCTCATGCAGTGTGTCTTTCAATCGCTTCAATCGTACTTATAGCACTCGCTGAATAAAGATCCCACACACAATTTGCATAGTCCAGGATTAGACCAACAAATATTTGGTAAGCTACGACTCTTGATATTTTTGATGCAAAACCAAAAACTCTTCCTCGGAAATCCAAGAACCCAGTTTGTTTTAGCTAAATCTGCTAAATGTGGAATCCCTATTGAAGATTGTTTTTAAGATGAACCTCCATATTTGGTTGTGTAGCTAGTAGACTGTTGGAGACTTTGATGACAGAACTGACAGCTATCTGATGGTGGGTACTTCTTGTTGGTGATACACATCATATTGAATTATTTTTGTATTGAATGCCATCTCCCATTGGTCCTGCCAATTTTGCAATTCCAGCAGATCACCTTAGAGTGAATTAATATGGCCTTGTGTTTTTCCTGATGCGTAGCCCCAACATATAAATAGTCACACCTTATTTTTTAATGTATTGGGAAGGTCATTTATGTAGGTCAAAAAGAGTAAATATTCCAACATAGTTAACTGGGGCACTTGGGAGAAATGATCTCTCGGAGCGAATGATTCACCATCACACACCACTCAGTTTTATGATTAGGAAGTGTCAGCCAATTTAATAATGTGCCCCTGATTCCATGGTAGTAATGTTTGAACAAGAGCTTTTCATTTTTTTTTTAAAATAATTTTTATTGAAAGAGTTTTTCCATACAAACATTTACCCCTACTAATTTTTTTAATTATTTACAACACAATCCCTCTAGGCAAATGTCCCTCCCTCGCCCCGCCCTCTCGCGCGCACCAG